>NC_083317.1:27221639-27521639 GCF_963455315.2 Globicephala melas
AAACTTTTGTATTCAAGTATAAATACTTTTTATTTTCTTTCTTTTTCTAATGAGGACAGATTTTAATTAACTAAAGACAGGTTAAAAAAAAAATTGTGCTTGATAAAATATCTATGCATCACAAGAAAATTCCAGACTACTAAATCCATTGCATCTTGTTTGTTTTAAATAGCATTTTATTTACACCAACAATTTGGATTTACTTATTCCTGAAATATTTTTTCTTTTTTGCTTTATTTTCAAATACTTTATAGGAGTTGTAGTTAAAGTAGTTTTCTATCTGTAAAAGGAAAAGCAAGGGGTTGTTCTGTCCGCTAGTAATCTACTATTACAGAACTTACAATAAAGTGCTATTTCTCTGCTATGTTCTTGTCAATCACAGTTTGTTGTTCCAGAAAGTGAAAGAAAAATCTAAATTCTAAATTGAGGTCTTTTTCAATATAACAGATACATTTCGTACTTCGAATACTTTAATGAATAATTCAGATGCACTAAAATTATGTAGGTATTCCCTAGAAGAAGGAATAAAAACTATAATCTACAGCTACTCCTTTTATATATTTTTTCTTAAAATAACATTGTTCTTTATAATATATCAAGTATACAACTTGAATTAACTAAAGTTATTTCAATTAATTAAGTTGGCTTTGTAGCTAAAAATTTAATAAAATTTGCAATAAGATTTTTTACCTTAAAATTTGTTAACACTGTTAAGAAATACTTATTACTGCATTAAATATTTCCTTCTATTAACTGAATTTTCATTTCTCCTTATGTTGTGATCGAATTGTTACTGTTCAAAATATAGTAATTTAAAAATAAAAGAATGTGACTACTGTATAAGTTCAGAAAATATAGGAAATCTTATAGTCATTATTTATCTGTTGATTAAAATGGAAATCTTTCCTTATACCCTCTACAAAATTAATATTGAAATATTTCTAGGGATTATTTCATGTTTATGGAATATTTTTAGAATATTTTTATATACTTAATACAAATAAAAGATAATCTTTAAACAAAATAAGAATTCCAAAGGACAAGTATAAATATATATATCTATATATATATTTACTATTGCCAGATCATGTACAGAAATTTCCTATTCATAGTTTTCATATCTTTCTTAATAATTACTCTGTAGAAACATGCCAAGGCACACAACTTTTGCATTTGATAAAATTTTCTACTTCTGCTATTATTTCATAAGTATGACTTTATATAATTCATTTGAAATATCTGTGTAATTTATTATTTGAAAGTATGAAGGAAATTAATGAGGACTAAAATGATATTTTTAATTAAGCAAAGGGGAAAGAAGAAAACTAAGAATGATAAAACTGATACAGAAATTATTTAAATGTTGTGTTCCATAGTATAATTTTTTTAATAGGTTTTATTTTATTCATGATTAAACTTAAAATCAAATAGTAAGGTATGTTGAATGATCATATCTAAAAGTAAAATTCATTTGTACTCATTGAATATTATAAAATAATAAGAAAATAATTATATTAATTTGAGAATGAGATATTTCTTTTGCAATCACATGACAGCTTTTTAAAAAACGTCATTTGCAACCTGAAAGTGATATCATTAAATATATTTTTAATTAACTTGTATATATATACAACTTGTAACTTGTATACTGCAAAAAATAATTAAAATAGTGATAAGTGTATTTGATTTTCATGTACGATCTCTGCAGAGTCAACCTCTGTCTTATTCAAAATTTATTTCCTGTGTTTTAGGCCAGGACATTTTTCATATTGCTCTCTTCTTCCTCCCCCTCCCTAAAACACATTTTGCTATAAACTTCTGCACCAATCGCTAGGAAAGACACAAACAGCAGTACAGTTCAGGAAGCAGTCCTGTGAATGTAAAAAAAAAATCACAGACTTTGATTTTATACGACAAGTTGGATAGGAGTCAAAACTGCCACATGCAGTGTGAAAAAATGCCACCCTGGTGTGAACAAAAGGTTTAAAATGGAGTCAAGAAGCATGCAAGCTCGATGTCTAAGCTTTTCCTGTGAATTGTCTGCCACAACCTGCAGGGTATCAAGTGGGCTGGGAAGAATACAGAGCTCTTGGAAGCTACAACTGAGAAACATCGGCAGTCGGATGTGTTAGTTTTTGTTTTTTTTTTAATTTTGTTTTGTTTTGTTTTATCTCATCTAAGCATCATTATACTAAACTGTTTTACCCAAAACATAAAACAAATCCAAAAGAAAGTCACATAATGTGTGAAGAAACTGTTGCTTACAAATGAATTGTTACTTTTTTATCCTTTTTTTTTTTCATTCCTTCATTTATAGCAAAGTGAAGTTCCCAACTGTACTTTGTATTTTAAATTCTTTGTTTTGTGGGCCTGAGTTTTATTTACAAAGGGTGAATAGGGGAAAGGTCTTATAAAATCCTGACTACCAGAGTAAAAATTGCAATTATAATATTCATGTTTGCTTATCTTCTAAATTATCAAGAAAAGAATGAGGCGAAAAGACTAAGAGTTCACTATTGGAAACAAGTATTTCATATTTTAATAAATAATACAATTATAAATCTGAATGAATATTCAGCAGGAATAGTCCTCCAGAAAAAATACTGCTACAATGCACTACTACAATATACTAATATTACACTTTACCTATTATATTGGAATGTAAAAATTTACTCCACAGCCAAAAATTTTTATTAACCAAAAATAATCAGTCAAATCTAAAGTAAACCATCATCATTCACTTAAATAACCAAAAAAGGCAATTCAATTTTAAAGACAATTAAAAACTATACCACTATGTTATAATCTCCACTTCAATAATCTTAATGTGTTTATAAAGGCACATATGAATGCTAATTACATGATAAATTATGAATAGCATTTAAAGAATGTAACATTTCCTAGGTGATTGTGATCTAATCAATACAACACATCTAAATGCAAAAAAGAAACATCTTTGATGAGTATTGAAAAGATCCTTAAACTTTGAAGCCAGTTTTATTACATTTGCATCTTATCTCTTATTAAGGATTGGGTCTAAAGCCAGCAAATCCCATCGGTTATGAATGCAGGTCAAGACAGGAACTTTTTTCTATTTACTGTTTGTAACACTGGATAGAAATCAATCTGTTACTTTCATTACAACCACACAATCAATGCCATTTAAAGTATAATACAACAGCCAAGTCCAAAGACAATATGGATCCTTGGAAAAAGCTCATACCATTTGCAGGGCTGTATTTGATATAGCTCCTGGTGAATTGTTTTCTTTCTAATTAGTGTACATGGTCATTTAAAGCAAACATGCCTAAACTGGTATTGCAACATAGGATACAACCAAAAATTCATAGTACAATCTTTGTCAAAGTTGCATTAAAAAAAAACATTCTTTTTAAACAATGAAAACCTTACAAAAAAGGATTCTTGCTCATTGACTATAATGTGAGCAAGACATTACTATAAAACCATTTTGATATTCCCCCCAAAAATTTATGCACAGCAAAACTTCTACCTTGAAATTAGTATATGAAATCCTTATTACAAATGCCACCTTCCTCTCATCTCTCAATAAAAGACTTAATTCTGATAAACTTTATCTTGCCTCAAAATTACCAAAATATTTGCTTTTAGGAGTTCTCTTGCACAAAGCATAGCTCAGTAAACAAAAGAAACGTGTCGATTGTGTATTTACATATAATAGAACCATCATTTCAATTATTTTTAAATATCAAAACTAAGATAATCTTTACGTTCATAAATTATTTGAAAGCACAAGATAAGCCACGTACACCAACACTAATGGTAGTTGAATGAATTATTTTTCCTTTATTTTATAAGTGAGGATATTTTCCTTTTACACATCAGTTTCAAGCATTTCAATTTACATATCTCCTGATTTCCTCAAACATATGATAAATGAATCTCTTCATAAAAAGTACAATTTACAATTCTCTCTGGTATAATTTTTAAAACATATTTGTTATTCAAATGTATTCTACCTGTTCCATATAAAAGGTACACATAAAAGGGTAACTCAAATTTAAATCAAGTAATTTTTGGTTGTTTTATCAAAACGCTATGTCATTTATGCAAATTACATGACCCTGACATTTTGGACTTTGGGAAAGTTTTCTCCACTAAGGAAAATACAATTCAAATTTTGTTTCAATATTTTTTTTTCTGCAAAATATTATGAGGACATGCTTCTCTGTCACCAGCCAGTGATGATTTTATTGTCACTATGATTAATAAAATTCCCTTTCTAGTGATAGAAAGTTGTTCCTAAAGCTGGGCTTTCCTCAAACACAGCCTGTAAATAAAGTCTGAGATGTGAAGGTACTCTCTTATGTTTTAAGGGGTCCTAAATATTTCTGACCAGAAAGGGGTATCTTTCGTGTTATATTTCTTGCATAAACAAGTTCAGGCCAATGAACCCAAAGTCAAAGTTTCCAGACTGTCACTGCCTAGAAGACATTCTTCTTCACCTCCAGAACTCAATTTCTGATAGTCTGAAATAGCTTTGAGTGGGGCTACTGTTGAGTTGTGTTTCCTTGTGCTTGATGGCCTTCACCACTGAGAACATCTAACTCTATTCCCCTTCTTTCTTATCTACCTGCCAGGCTACCTTTTTCAGACTGAGCAGGCACCACACCCAAAGATGACTTGCAAAAATCACGCTCTGGGCCCCCAAGAACTTGGAGCAAATTCGAAATGGGAAGGTAAAAGTTAGGTAGGCCAAGCCTCAGACAGCAATTCAGAAGAAAGACACCAGGATGGACTAAGGCATTTTAGAGCCATTTTAGAGTGACGATTAGCTTGGGCCATTCACAATACAATTTCTTAAAAAGCAGAAAAGTCATTTCAAGTAGGTGGGTCAAAACATAAAAGGAAGATGAGAATCACTTTATGTTTAAATGTGGGCAAGCAAACTAAAAACCCTTGTGTGCTGATTTGTATATGTTTATTAGCTTTGGTTTTAACTCTCATGTTGTTTTTAAATGTTCCTGAAGTCATATGGGGGTTCCTAAAAACTATGGCTTTTAAACTTGCATCCTGACACAGTAGTTAATATTTTATGTATTTTAAGTTTTATATTTTAAGTTTCATATTCAAGTCAGAAATGGGCTCATCCTTCACATTCTATTTTAAGTTTCATATTCAAGTCAGAAATGGGCTCATCCTTCACATTCTATCCGAGTTTATCTGGAATGCAGGATTTGCTAAAGGAAGATCAGTATCACTAACTGTATTTCCTTTGTTTCTTCATTTTTCTTTAACATTTGAAAAACAAATAGGGCTAAAATGTAATTTATTTTTCCTTTCTACATTAAAATTTGTCCATGGAAGTTCAGTTTAAATATATCCAATGATACTTTATATATTGAAGAGATTTTAAAGAAATCTAATCACTATAATTTACCATTACCTTTACACTGGATGAATTACATTTTGATAAAATTTATGCACTTGATAAATTTCAAATTTTACATATAAATATAATAAATATATCCTAAGTGGGCAAAAAAAACTTTATATGCTTTCATTGTTAATCTGGACTGTAGGTGTAACCCAATCTATCAGCTATACTGTTCTCTAATCAAAGAAAATATGTGTCACTGTGGTTTTAGGAAAAAATATATCTTAGTCAATATTATTCCTCAAAGTAAAGCCTCAAGTTCAAATCTGTTTCTAGGAGCCTAGTGCACTGGCTTACACACTTCTCAATTTCTACCTGATTTGAAAAATACAATTGAGATATTTGGAGTATTATAGTCTTTGCTATCAAAAGCCACTACTCTTCAGTTGCGTGTATTTGTGAAACGTTGTTTTGAAAATGGAAAATAAATTGAAATTTAAGCTCATATTTTACTTAAAAAAAGCTGATTAAAAGTTGGAACATGACAGTATTTCTAGAGAGTGTTATTTCTTCCATAGATTCAGACCAAAAAAAGTTATATACAGTTTGAAAGATTAATATGATAAGCCATGAAAACTTTCAGTAAACTGGTAACTGTTCTTTGGGGATGTGAATCATTTAATAGAGGTCTGTTGTCAAAAAAATCATTTCTGAAATAACTCATAAAGTGAAATGGATATTGACAATATTTTATATCAAGTAGTCTTTTGGTCTTAAATCCATTCATTTAGTCAACTAACATTTTTTTATTGCCTTTGTGCTTTCCCAGGTTTTGAGGACATTATCCATTCAACAAATATTCGTTGCATATCTATTTAGCAATGTTCCAGATGCTAAATATGTAATTACAAAGTTTTAAAAAGTGATTATATGCTATGATGGAGAATAATGAAAGTGACAAGGAGCAGAAAGTTCCTACATGGAGAAGGTAGTCAGGAAAGGCCAAGAGGAAAGGTCTCCAGAGGCGATGTGTGATATGAGATTTAGAAAATGAGAATGACCTAGTCATGGGAAGAACAGCATTTAGTTTCTCCACTAGAATGTGAAGGACCCAAGGCAGAAAGATATGCAGCATATTTGAAGCAATAAATAGAGATCAGGGCTACTAGAGCACAGCCAGAGATCAGGGGAGGAGGGACCTGAGGCCAGCTGGGATGGAGGAGCAGGGAACTCACCACTCGAGGACTTACAGGCTCATGGGGAGGAGTTTGGATCTTATTCCCAGAGTAGTGGTTGCCTCCTGCGGTAGACTCTCCCCGGAATGAGACATTGCAATATGAAATTTTTTAACCTCCCTAAATTCTGGGACCATCACTTATAACCTAATATATTAAGCAGCAGTTGTTAACAATATCAAAAGAACAATCCTGTATCATTTAGGGAATAATTCAGGCTTCCTAAATGTTCTTAACTGAAAACTGCACACTTGGGATATTAGTTTATGGTTTTTGTTCCCAGGAGCTAATGAAACAAGTATCTTCCTAAAAGCAAGTGCTAACTTGGGTTATTTTGGCTATCAGGTAAGGCATCTGCTTCTGGAAGCCAAGATATGTAACATTCTCTATCAAGAACATGCATCCTATGAGCTTGACTATTCACATGGTAAAATAGTTCACCAATGAGATTATTTTATTTAATTGTATCAGCTGTTTAAATATTCAACTGAAAATTTTAAGGGCATCACAACACATTCAAAAGATTGAATCAGGTATTTTGTTTATTAACTGATGAATTGAATAGCACACATATATAGATTACTTCTTTATGTTACAAATAAATATGATTTTATTTTCTACTGAACAATAACCAGGAATATTCAATTAATATGTCATTTAAGTTTTAAGAATTTTTTAACTGATTAGATCGATTTTGGAAAGATAAAATATGTTCATTAAAACCAAAAGGAGCTCTAAATATTGGATAAGCAGTTGGAATCAATATTAGTAAGCTATGACCAAAACCACAACTTTGAAATTAATAAAACACTACTATTAGGCTAAATTACAAGGTGTTTCTGCTGACTGAGATACTTAATCACAAGTTTTATTGTACTCTATCAGCCCCTTAAAGATAAATCATTACAGGACTGTAAATTCTAGATATTAAAACACATGATTAATAGCAACATGCTTTAAAATTACCATGGAATTGCTATAGTTGACATTTTTAATTGGGGCTTCCCTTTAGTGAATTTCTCACCAAACAAATATCTTTCACCTCTTAAAAGAATAATATCTAGATTCACCCCTTCCTAGAGATTTATATTAAACCATGTAAAAGATGAAAATAATGCTACAGGGAATGCTTAATACACTTACCTGTAGAATTTTTCACCTAATGTCAAGAGTATACTTTTATAAATGCATTCAATATTTTGGTTTCCATTAAAAAGTTTTTCAATATGTCATCTATACTTCTCTTTATATACTGAAATGCCTTTTAAATGTCCAATTTGATAAATCAAATTAAAAACCAGAGAATTAAAATTGTCACTTTATATAAGATCTTATCTATTTTATGTAAATATCAATTCACTACATTAAAAGGTTTTTACTGAGGTAACTACATATGAAATAGACCACAAAGTAAGTTTTGAGACAGACCTCCTTGTAGGAATATCAAAGTAGGTGACTCTGAACACACTGAAAAGACTCGGAATGAGGAGTTATGAGAGGGTTTTCTGAAAAAGATTTCTTTAGGGAGCACTGTCTCTGCCTCTCCAATCAATTTTTTTTTTTTTTTTTTCAGTACGCGGGCCTCTCACTGTTGTGGCCTCTCCCGTTGAGGAGCACAGGCTCCGGACGCGCAGGCTCAGTGGCCATGGCTCACGGGCCTAGCCTCTCCGCGGCACGTGGGATCTTCCCGGACCAGGGCACGAACCCGTGTCCCCTGCATCAGCAGGCGGACTCTCAACCACTGCGCCACCAGGGAAGCCCTCCAATCAATTTTAGTGAGGGAATTTCTGTAGGAACACTTGGAGAGCTGAAGTTTGGAGACAGAGTGAAATTGCCTTTGACTCCTAGCTGGACAATATAAATTGTCCACAATTTAGCTCACATGGATAAATAGCTCACATGGATGAGCTAGCTGCCCTAGTGTCAGATTAAAGGAGAGCTTTCTACAATGTTGATATTTGCTTGAATTTCCAGAGTTTGTTCCTGCAAAAAATGCGTGAATATGGCCCATGGAACAATGCAGTTCCAGCATGAAGAGAAGCTGCCTAGAGGAGCACCTGGAAGGAGGAGGTGGAGACCACGAGAGTGTGTGTGAAATAGATCCCCAAAAATGCAAGCTGACGATGGTGCAGCTAAGAGAGAAAAATCTATTACCCCATACACAGGAAGTGCAGTTGAATGTTCCCAATGGGGACGTCTGACACACGTCCAAAAGCACCCTATGAGCTTAAGACAACTACCCACATTAGACAGTGGGAAGCCCCTTTAATACAATAACAGTCAAATTAGAACTTCCTGATAACTCTTTCTTCTCCCTACTGCAACTTTGTTCCTATGCTTTAGAAACTGCCCTTAGAAAGATGCTAAAGGAGAAATGCAAGCCCTAGGTGGGGAAGGAGAGAAGGTTCTCCCTTTTGCTTCCTGGGCCATGGACATCTTACCTGCAGCAGATCCCATCTGGGCAAAAGGAGGGATGAGTTTAGATGGATAGGTTGCAGCCAGTTGATGCAATGCCTTTAGGACATTTTTAAAAACAGACTTTATATTTTAGAGCAGTTATAGGTTCACAGAAAAACTGAGAGGAGGGTACAGAGATTTCCCAATACTTCCTGCTTCCACATTCACAGATTCCCTCATTATCAACATCACTCACCAGAGTGGGACATTTTTTACAATTGATGGACCTACATTAACACATTATTATCACTGGAAGTTCATTAGGATTCACTCTTTGTGTTGAGCATTCTATGGGTTTGGACAAACGTATAACAACTTCTATCCACCATTATAGTATCATACTATATGATATATATAGTATATGTGTGATACTATAGTATGATGCTATAATGGTGGATACATGTCATTATACATACTATAGTATCAAAATATAGAATAGCTTCACTACCCTAAAATCCTCTGTGCTCCACCTATTCATCCCTCGCCCCTGGCAACCACGGATCTTTTTACTGTTTCCATAGTTGAATCTTTTCCAGAATGCCATAAGGTCAAAATTATACAGTATACAGCATTTTCAGATTGGCTCCTTTCACTTAGTAACATGCATTTAAGTTTCCTCTATGCATTTTCATGGCTTGATAGCTCATTTCTTTTTAGCATTGAATAGTATTCCATTATCTGGATGTATTGTGGGTCTTTTTTTAAAAAGAAGGTTTTTAATCTGTGTGCAGTGGAAAGACTTCGAAAAACCTTAAGGGAGGGGTGGCATGATGAGATTTATGATTTAAAAATATAAATCCAGCTTATTTATGGGGAAGAGGATAGAGAGGGATAAGGATAAATTCCAAGAAAAAAATTGGGGTGTTATTGCAATAGTTCTGGTATGAGAGGAGAGAGCCACATTCTGGGGTGGTAGCAGTTAAGATGAACAGAATGAGATGGTTTAAAAATACATTTATGAGGTAAAAGTAATAGCACTCATTGATGAATCAGACTTGCGAAATTACAGAAAGAGAGGTCAAGGATGACTTCTGGGTTTTTGGCTTGAGCATTTGGGTGGATGAAGATATTTAACAAGGCTGGGTGGTGAAATAAGGCTGGAAGTCTCACTGGAGTATGTCAATTCTAGGCCAAAAGATGGATATAAAAGTCCTCACCAAACATAAACCTCATTTTCTTTTCCTTACAGATTTTTGGCCACTCCTCCTAGGCTCCAGGGATATGAATAATGCCCTTAATAATGTCAAATAATTTCCATCAATCCTTAATTGCCCACTGATGTGTTTCCACTGTCTTAACCATCTCCTTGATGGTGTTCCTGGCCACTAGTAAACTGGACATTTTACATCTGGCAATACTCTGTTTTCTTTTTTTTTTTTTTTTTAACTTTTGGTTTTTGCAAACTTCTATTATTTGCAAACATTTATTTCAGCTAAAATCGGTCAAAATTGTTTGTTGGAACCCTAAATAAATAGCATAAAAACTGTGCATTATAGAGTGCTAGGATCATCTGCGATAGGTTGTGTTCATAACTATTGGCTAACAGTGTATATAGTCCATCATATTAGCTCTTATTTGTTAAAAGCTTAAAATAGCATTCAGAGCATATAAATAGTCGGCTATAATATTCTTCTTTCTATATACATTTTAATTTTTTATAAAAATTATTGAGAGACTAATAGCATTAAGATCAATTAGCAGTACCCATGTTAGTTTCTTGGTTTTGATAATTGAACTATGGCTATATAAGATATTAATGTTAATGTTAGGGGAAGCAGGGTCAAGGATATATGGAAACTCTATGAACTATTTTGTAACATTTCTCTAGGCCTAAAATTATCTCAAAATAAAAAGCTAAAAAGTATGGGCTTCCCTGGTGGTGCAGTGGTTGAGAGTCCGCCTGCCGATGTAGGGGACACGGGTTCGTGCCCCGGTCCGGGAAGATCCCATGTGCCGCGGAGCGGCTGGGCCCGTGAGCCATGGCCGCTGAGCCTGCGCATCCGGAGCCTGCGCTCCACAACGGGAGAGGCCACAGCAGTGAGAGGCCCGCGTACCTCAAAAAAAAAAAAAAAAGCTAAAAAGTAAATCATCATTGCTACAGCAGAGTTAAAAGGGAAATATGTATACATGATATCTGAAAAAGACAGATATTCAAATATGAGCATTAAAGGGCTTTAATTCAGTATTATGTCTTGCTTATTCTTGATTAAATGTATGAGTTCACTTACATTTGCAAATCAAATCTGATTAAATTATCTGAAATAAAACAGGAATATGTGAATAAATATATGACTACATAAAATGTCTTGAAGCTTAATGAATAAATAGGAATTAATATTATCTTAAAGAACTATAAAGGAGCTAAGAATCCACAATAAATCTAAAGGCAAACTTGCTCAACATTGTAGACCTTCTTGCCCTTGTTCTTAAGAAAAAAATTATTTTATAAATTAACTGAGCTCAAGAATGTTTTTTAGCTTTACCCAATCTGTTCATCACAAAATCATTTTTCTGTTTACTTAGGTACAAAATTTCAGAATCCTCATTAACTCTTTCTTCTCCATTTTTTCTTTCTTCTGAACAGTTCCGACATGATGCCAAGCCTTCATCTTCATTATCTTCACTTTTATCTCATGTTAAGTCCTTACTGCTTCTCCAAGGTTCTACACAAGAATTTTTTCCTAAATACCATCCTCACTTTCCCTCACTCAAGTGATCCATTCTACATACATAAGACAAAGCATTCATTATAAATTATAGACCTGGTCATGTTCGAAAGCCTTCAAGGAAAATATATTACTTTGAAAAAGAAAGGAAAACAGAAAAAAGCAAACTCTTATAGAATCCAGTTTAAATCATGACTCCTTTGTATCTTGTTGAGCTCAACTTAAGCCCTTCTTTCCAGGTATGTTCCCTGCCCTCATGCCAGAATGAATTGTCTACTGTTCCCTGAAGAGGCTGTACCTTTGTTTTTTCATCTCTGCCTTTGTTCATGTTGTTTCCCTCCAGCTGAACATTTTTGTTTTTCCAGTTGTTCAAAGTACCAGCCTTAATGTCGACAACTAGGATGTTAACATTAACAAGACAGAGTGGTCTTGGCCTTGAAAGGTTCCAAATGAAAGACTGCTTCACCCATAAAACTTTTCTGATCTACCTGTTAGT
Source organism: Globicephala melas (assembly GCF_963455315.2). NCBI lineage: Eukaryota > Metazoa > Chordata > Mammalia > Artiodactyla > Delphinidae > Globicephala > Globicephala melas. The sequence continues at coordinate 27,233,850 of NC_083317.1, forward strand.
ACGTAGACTTTTCTTCCTTTGACCTGCATTCTTTGTTAAGGCATTGATATGACTGTACCCTGATACATATACATATACAGATACTGTGCTCCCAGGTGTTGCTTTCATAAGGTCTGAAACTGTTAACAACTGTATTCTCCATCAGAGGAGTGGATGCTCAATAAAGATCAACAGAATTAAACTGAGCTTGAAGGTACTCTCTAAGCAGAGGGATGACTCAAATTCAGTTCCCGATCAACTCCTCCCTTTCCTACCCTGACCTCCTTACCACAACAAATTTATCCAAATATGTTTTAGCCCTAAAATATTCACAAATGGGACTTCCCTGGTGGCGCAGTGGTTAAGACTCCACACTCTTAATGCAGGGGGCCCAGGTTCGATCCCTGGTCCAGGAACTAGATCCCACATGCATGCCGTAACTAAGAGTCCGCATGCCGCAACTAAGGAGCTCGCGAGCAGCAACTAAGGAGCCAGTGAGCCATGACTAAGGATCCTGCGAGCTGCAACTAAGGAGCCCACCTGCCGCAACTAAGGAGCCCCCCTGCCACAACTAAGGAGCCTGCCTGCTGCAACTAAGAACCAATGCAACAACAACAACAAAAAAATTCACAAACATGCTACTTGGGTAATAGCATTTGTTTTTTTAGAATTTGAATTAACAATAATCAGTGAGCTATAATTAAATATGACATGATTATAATTGTCTTCCTGTTATAGAAACCATATGTCTCATTTATTCAGCAGACTGTTCAAATTTCCAGTTGAAGGAAAGCATAACTGAGCTGAAACCATGGACCTATCTTCAGTTCACCTTATTCAGAATCCTATTCTGTCATCGTATTCATTGTCTAATATTTACAGGGCCCCTGCCTATGGTTGTTTGGGTGGGGATCTCTAAAAAGGACACTGGCTAGGGAGCGAGTGAGGCTGAAATCCAGCTCATACTCTGCTTACCAAACCACAAGCACGAGTCCAATTACACCTGCAAATGTGCATGTGGCCTCTGCACAGAGGAAAGGGCACCTTTTTATAATTCACACAAAGTGCAAGTGGGGATTAATCTAGTCAATGAACTTTAATATATTGTATAGAAAAACTTTTCAATACTGAAATCTTTGGTGTGTGAGGTTTTTTTAATCCAATTTTGTTGATAGGAATGCAATTTTCATCTAAGTGTATTCCAACACAGAAGCAATGAAGAATTCTATGAATTAAACATACATGCTCTGCCTAGAAATAGTAAAAAGATACATTAGGTCATTGGATCAATTTCTTTTCCAGTGTAAGATTGTTCTCTCTTGTGTATTTTTCATTGTTTTGTCCCATATGTCTTTAAGCTATTTAAGCTTTGGTTCTTATTCTATTTCCCAAGGGTGCATATTCAAGTGCCTAATAGAAGTGCCTGATAATAAACTGAAGGGTGGGTATTTTTGGGTTTTTGCTTCTTTGGTGAGAGACTGGTCAGAATTCAGGGAACGTTCATGTTACTCTTATATTTATCATCATCATCATTATTATTACTATTATTAGTAAACATCTGTATTGGCCAACTATTGTGTTTATACTGCTCATTACCTCTAATCCTCTCTACAAATTATCCTGATAGGTAAAATTATTCTCATTTTTGCAAAAGAAAACTCAAGTGTTTGGTGATTTCCCCCAATCCAGAAGTTATGCATGAGTCCAAACTGAGATTTAAATCCAGGTTTTCCTGGCTATAGAAAAATTTCTCACTTAGATGAAGTCTGGCAAACTATGCTCCACTTTCTTTAACAAATTTATTCAACAAATACTAATAGAATAATTCTTATGTGCCCTGAATTCTCCTAGATGCTACAGATGAGCAAGAGAGACATTATTTGCTCTTATGGAGCTTACATCGAGGAAAGAGACAATAAACAAATATATAACATGAGTCTAGGTATTGACAAGTATTAATGACATAAAACAAATTAGGGTAAGAGAATAGAGAGTAATGAGTTGGAAGTAGTGGTTGGGAGGTCAGAGACCTTTCTGAGCAAGTTATAGTTTAGTAGTGGTCTGAATGTAGTAAGGAGAAATTCATATGAAGGTTGTGTGAAAGAGTGTTCCAGGCTAGAAGGAGCACGGCATTTTAGAGGAACTCCATGAATGCCAGCATCACGAGGACAGAATGCACAAGTGGGAAAGTAGTAGGAGGTGAAGTCAGCGTATAGGGAGAGATCTCATCATGCAGGCTTAAGCAGGCAAGGGTAAGGAGTTGGGATTTTTTCTTTTCTGAGAAGTTACTGGAGGGCTTTGAAAAATCACCTTGACTGTCGTTTGGAAAATTAACTCTAGGGGGAAGAGTGGAAACAGAAATACCAGTTAGAGACCACTGCAACAGCCTCCACAAGAGATGACAGTGACTCAAGGAAGACTGGAGGCTTTGGAGCTAGGGGTGAGTGGTTATACTGGAACAGAGTTAGTTGGCAGGACTTGATGATGGAAGAGATGTGGGTATCAGAAAAAGAGAGAAATCCAAGATCACACCTTGGTTTTACGCTTGAGGTACTTGGTGGATGTTGGTGCCATTGACTGAGACAAGGAAAATTGGAAAGGAGCAGGACTTTAGAAGTAGATAAGTGGGAAATGAAGCATGTTTCATACACATTATTACTTCTTATGGCATATTATACATGTCTCCGTACCATCTTGAGGCTGTAACATTTCAACTAAATCAGAAAAAACCTAAAAGTTTTTGGCAGATGTATATATATATATATATATATATATATATATAGAGAGAGAGAGAGAGAGAGAGAGAGAGAGAGGGAGAGATTTATGCAAGAGGTGAAAAAACGTGTCTCTATTCATATCCACTCACACACAAATACACAAGTGCCCCTACCATTTTATATTATATTTACATAATTATTCATTGGGACACATAGTTTGATTTGGATCATCAAACCAGTGATTAAGTCCAGCCAGAGAAGCAACATGCAATGAATATTAATCTTCTTTTTGCTCATAGATCATCTCTATGATGCCCAGGGGCAATTGTTAATAGTCCCATTTTCTCCTTGTAAAATGTGTGTTTTCCCATGGTCCTGAGGTTGGGAACAGAAATACAGTTCGCTGAGATTTTGTCGTTGGTGGTGGTGGTTTTTCCATCTCTAATTTTCTTTCAGAACAATTTTCAAAACAGATCTATTCCAAAAGCCTTCTCTGACGGCTCCAGGTCACATTAAAAAAGAGCCCAAATCTTTCCTAAGTCTGAAGAAGGTATCCCTTGTAACCCTTCTTGAGCACTTAGAACCAACTTACAATTCTTAGCTTTCCTTTTATTTCTAGGTGCTTTCTCCCTAGGAGCATTGCAAGCTTCTTAAGAGTGATGACTTCTGTATACTCATAATCACCCTTTGCTGACCATAGTGCTCACATAAGAGGCCTTTGATTCGTTTCTGCTGATTAAAAGAAAATCAGAAAGTCTACTTTCCAAAATTCAGAAAGGACACAAAATAGTATAGTTGTTTGGTGACTTTTGTTATATATTTGTGAAATCATAAACTCCGGCAGCAATATTACAGATAATCTAACCCAACTTTATTTTGTATTTGAAACTTTGCTAGGTAAACTGCTACCTGCTTAAATCAAAAACAGACAAGTAGGCAAACAAACAAAAAGGATCAAAATATACATCTGTGCCAGTGAAATGCTTTGATTTGTTGGCGACTGGTTTGTTCTTTGGAGTTTTACTTTTCAAAGTTATTTTTGTCTATTTTGAGCTACATCAGCATGATGATTTATTTCATCTATAAATGGTGAATGATCTAAATGAATACTAAAAAGGGAGGCGATAACAGAGTCCATTTGAAGGAAACTCTTCCCCAACCAAGTTGAGGACTCCTCGCCACCTGACTGGAACTTCAGGTGATAATTATCTGGTATATCATTAGGGTTAATGTACACTATTTATTTTGATTTTATAATCTGTAAGCTTCATACAAACACTAATATCGTTTCCCAAATTGTCTATTATACTGAGAAGAAAATCTTTGACCAGCAAACATAGTATATGTGTCTATATATCCATGGTAGTTTGCTTTTTTCTATCAAAAATTCTCTTATAAACTTGAATTTGTAAGAGTTAAGCTTAGAGGACTTTATAACCTTTGGATAAAATGATCAAATATGTTTTTGACCAAATACAACAGAGCCCTGGAACACTTATGCCCAACTGAGGTGCAAATCCTTTTCAAGGTTCAGCCTAAAATAGTGAGCGAGCTTTCATCTTTATGAACCTGTTTCACTGGGGAAAAAAAAAAAAAAAACCATGAAATATCTAACATGACAGAAATGAGGCAAGAAGTACATGTCTATATTTTAAGACTTCTCCAATTATGTATAGAAACACCAAAATTATTTTTCTCAAGTCACACAGCATGTCCAGATAATTCCCCCTCCCTTTCCCACACTTTTGATTCAATCTGTTATAAGTCCATCTTTTAGGATGCGTGCTGTGCCTAGTGGTCAGAGACCAATCTGGTTCAATACTAAACTGAGTAATTCAAGTGGACAGCCAAATAGCTGATATTATTCTCATTAGTGACTGAAAACAAAACAAAACAGAAAAACCTACAAGGCAAAATTAGATTTTGGTGAGAGAGATGGTCTTTCTTGGTGAGAGTACAGTGAGAAGCTTTGTCAACATGGAAAATTTCTATTTTTCTTCTCTAGTATGTTTTAATGTGTGTGCTTTGGGTGTATATCTTATATCCTTAGCATAATATTTCTCAAAATTCCACTATCAAAATAGCTTGTCACATTCCCATGTGTAGCAAACCACCAGGAGTTCTCAAAGAGAATCATACTCAGCAAACAAGTTTGCATCTTCTAATATAAAAATCATGAAAATATTAATGCTAATACTAATTGTCTAGAAATGGTCTGAGGGGAAACAGAAAAAATAGGGCCCTGCTTCTTTCCTCTAGAGCAATAGAATCTCGATGAAGAATTATCAAGACATAGTTATAAAACATTCCAACTCCTGTTCATGATCAGAAAAATGCATAATTACCACACCTGTGTTTGGGAAGATAAAATTTAACTCATCTTGTGTTAAAAATATCTTCAAATATGGTATAAATATGGTATGCCTATTTCAACAGGCATTCACTGACCCCCTCCTGTGTGCTAGGCACCATGAACAGAAAGATAAATAGGACGAGGAATTGTCTGCAAACTCCAAGATAAGATGATAGTGTTGATTCTTTAAAAAGGCATCTAGGTTTTTTCACAAGGCTAGGACATTTTCTAAATTTTCTCTTTAATATGAGCAATTATGACCTTAGTGGGCCTCGGGTTCATGCCAAGTCTAAAACTCTAATTTTACGTTTCCAAAGAGTTGCCAACATAATTAGAGAAGAGGTGATGAGTAAAGCGTGAAAAATAAAAGAGAAAAAGAAACTGAGCGTGAATGAGAATGAGCCAACCTAGAAAATGGATTTAACTGAAACAGAGTTTCAGCTGGAGAACAGCAATTTGGAGTTGTCTTAGTCTGGAACATTAACAAAAATACTATTAGGAAAGACTTTTTAAGTTGGAAAAGAATGATTTATTTGAGTTATGTGGTCATGGACTGCTTGCTGAAGAAGCATTCTAAAACATGTTGTTACAGCCAGAAAGCCATGCATAAAGGTTAAGGTTTCTCTAAGAACCAGGAAAAAGAAGATAGACCAAGAGAGAGAGATACCGATCAGATCCTGAAAAATCTAACAATAGACACAAAATGATGATAAACATTAGTATTACTTTGTATATAGGTATCAGTTTGAAATTGTTCACACCCTGCAATCAACAAAATGCCCAGAACATCGTGTGAGTTCAGTAACAAATGTAGAACAGATGCTTCAAACTGCATGCTTATAGAGTAGATTCCTGTTCCGTAATCTGTAATGTTAAGTGTGAGTGTTGAAGAGAAGGGACAGCCAAGGACTAAGGGTGGCATCATCCTTGAAATCCCTTTAATGATCATAAAATAGGAATGGAGACAATACAGCAACATTCTTGCTTCCTGAGGACCCCCTTAGTACTGTCAGCATGATTACTTTAACAGATATTCTTTGATCATCTGCAATTGTTTTTTTACTTCACAATGCTCACGTTCTAATAAAAAAGAGAGCCTATAAAGAAGTAGAAGGTAAACAACAACAACGAGGAATTCAATTTAGCTGAAGGGAGCAAAGAATTTTTTAAAGAAAAAAAATGTCCTTGGCCACTGGTGCTTAACTATCTTGTAAATTGCGATGAAAGCAGTTCTTTAAGAATTTAAGAGGAGGCAATATTGCCACAAGGCTTAGGTTATATGCTCTCATGGAATTGAACATGGAAAGTTATAATGCATAAGGTAAGATCTCAGTACAGGGGTCTCTGCTTCTGTAAATTATAATTACTTGTAATTTTTTTTAAAGTCTACCTTCTGAAATACTTTAATTCTGTCGGTCAGCCATGGAATGTGGTGCAACTTCGAAAGTTGTTTTTCAGTAGCACCTCCTTGGACCCAGGAAAGTAGAAAAGCACTCCATCCCCCGAATTGGACCTGAAATACCTCAAAGGGTGATTGAGAACACAGCATGGTAATTTCTACCTTACTGGGGGGAAAACTGATCATTACCCTAGGACATCAAGGAGCACTTCTCGTACCGTCTATGAAATGAGTTAATTGACTGTATTAGTCACCCATCCAAATACACAAATACATATATTCCCGTGTAATGCTGATTGAATGCACAATGATTGTGTGAGACTGTAGGAATCTGTTAGCTCATTATATCTTCAAGCAAAGCGTTGGTAGTTTTCAGAAAGGATATAAGAGGCTGCACACACAAAGCAGATAAATGAAAAAAAAAAAGTGCGAAGTTTAGGATAAAACTTTCCTTTCACCAGAAAGAATCTAGTTACTCACTATGTTTTGTTCATGGAGAAAAATATATTTTTCTTACTACCTATCCTTTATAGATGTATTTGTCTTTAATAAATGCCAATTACACCTTGATGTGTATTTGTGGTAAACCTTGATTCATGAAGATGACTTTCTTTAAACACTCTATTTAAGCATGCATGATCTCAGAAGGGAGTGAAAATGAAGAGAGTCAAATCCCATCACACATACATACATTTAACTTTTAACAATGCCTATAAGCCTACGCATGAGCCAGCAATACAAGATTTTGTGTTTTTTAGCTTACTGAGTGTGTTATGATGTTAAATATCAGTTAAATCCCCAAATAAGTCATTTCCGGGTGCCCTTAACCTTTATGAAATTAGTAAATAACTGCTTTAGTTTACTGCTGCTCTTTAACTTTAAGGTTAAAACATGATAGTTAAAACATCTTTGACAAATACAACTTGGATTAAGATCTAATACACAGAGTTCCTTTCACAAAGAAAGTTTTTGGACAAACTTCTAGTGAACAATTGGGAATTTCTTTAATAAAATATCACAGATTGGTAAATTAGCTTCTATGAATTAGGATCTGGAAAAAATTTTGGACTCAAAGTGGTAGGGTCCAACTGTATTACTTTTCTTAGTTTACATTCCTAATGACTGAGCAAGCTTATTAGAGGATCAAATTACTCAGTGTCAAAACCATATAGGGAGATTCAGGATGAAAGTAAACGTGTTTGATACCTCCTGTGTTCCAAGTACATAGGACAAGCATGGAGTAGACATTTCCATATACTTAATCTGGTAATTCTGTTGGTTATTTTTCAGATAAAGTAATTAAGTTTTAAACTAGAGGTTGTAGGTATCTTATCCAAGGTCATATACCAAATACCTAGGGGAGCCTGGACATCAACATATTTGTCTGATATTAAAAGTCCTGCTTATATTTTTATTCCACACTGCCTTTCAGTGTGCATTAATTATCAGAAGCTGTAACCTTGATTAGAAAATAATGAATGCTCATTTTAAATCTGGTATTGCTTTGGGAGGAACCAAGAGAGTTTGCTTAGTGTAACCTGCTTTTATGATATCTGTTTGCACTAATTATTTTAATTCTTTAAACAAATAAAACACTTTGCATACATGAGTTATTGGTTTTACAGCTTCTCACATCCATGAACTACCATCACTGTCATTATAATAGTGGCAGCAAATATGAGGGAGTGATGTAGTTAAGGGGAAGCATGTCACCAGGAGTAAGGATCAGAATTTATATTGTAGTACTAAATTCTGATATCTAACTTACGACAGCATACTTCTTTGTAGCATAGGCGATAATAAGAATGATTTATTTATTAACAAAAAAACCCTTTATGTACTATTTTTGTCTTACCAGCTTTAAAATATATTTGCTAAAAGGACAACCTAGAATCACAGGTCCATAAAAAAAAAAAAATGAGAAGAGAATTTTTCATTTTCTCAGACTTCAAAGATGGCATGAGTTGACTCAAGTCTTTTTCCATGTTGCTCATTTTTAATTATCTTGAGCTGGCAGGAGGATGATGATAGTTCCTCAGTCTTTGAAAACAATAAGCAAGAATTAGCCCTACCTTAAATTCTAGTAACCTATCTAATACATCAACAGAAGTATTCTGTGTATGAGAAAATAAGTGAAAATATAAACATAGTATGTTTGACATTTTGGAGCACCCTTGGAGAGACATTGATTTGTAATTCAGATCACATAGCATCTTTGATTTCTCCCATTTGCCCATGCCCTTTCCTCACCCCTCCCCCACTCAAAAATAAAACACAAAAGCTTTATCTGCAAAGGATGGAGAGCAACCCAGGAATCTGTGCAGAGACTATCCATCACATTTCTGTCTTAATTGAATGACACCAGAATGAGATCGATAAAATGTAACAAGAGACAGCTTTGCATTTCCACACTCTCTTATTCCTCCTCTCTATTACTCTCAGTCACCACCGTGACCAGAAAGCCCAAGTACAGAACATGAACCCTGCTGCCAGGCAAGCTGTTAGGATATGAATAAGCTTGTCAGAGAAACAACAAAACTTATAAACGTTAGAAGGGAACTGGGGAGGCAGAAGGTTATTAGAGGAGTATTGAATAGGCTTCTTTAAAAAAGCAATTTCATAGATGTATTCTCACCCCTGAATCACCTCCTCAAATGCAGTGTTTCAGTTACATAATCTCTACGGCTCTCCCTACGCCCCCAAGATTTCTTGAGAATGCATCGATGGCTGGCTCAAAAGCAGATGTGGTGACATCTCAGCTCAAATCTGCAAGTCCTACAATAAATGCTGGTCAGCTGTGATGTCCGTATGTACAAGGTTCCTGAGATCTCCAATGCATTATTGATAACCTCATCACTCTGCTAAAAGCAAAGGCTGACATTGTTATAATCTCAGCCTTCTCCTGAAGAACTCTGGCTTTGCCTGGGAATCGATCAGAGAAAGGAAGAAAGAAACCAAAGAACAAAACTGCACATGTAAAAATCAAGGTTAAGAATTGCCTACATTCACTTCACTCTGAGTGTGTTAACTAAAATCACATGGCCTGCTCGGCTGTTTCTGTACCTTTGACAGTTTACAATGTGGCCATACTCTAGGCTATATGTTGTAATAATTCATTGAATAGTCCACATCTTGAGCTTGTTAGAAGTTATCCCCAGAACAAAAGTCTGTATTTGAAAAGAAAATTAAGTTTTTAATGCAGTTTCCAAAAAGGCAGATTTTTTTCTTCATTCTAGTAAATTTTCTCTGTATCATTTTGCAACTTAATTAGATATAGGTGACTGCTCTGTCTTCACACAGCTTCCTTCCATGGCCACGTGACACCTTATGAAAGATATGTACCTCCAGAGATACTCTACATAATTTTACTCTTTTATATTTCAATAATGCAAGATTATAGCACATTTTAGTGCCTAATATCTTTATGATTTTTTATTTTATTTAAAATTATTTTTTTAAAATGAGACATTGAATAATATGACAAACTATAAATGTCACATCTCATCCTAAGTAATTTAAAGAGAGAATTAGAAGATACACCCAAAGAGTGATTTAGAGCTTGATCTTTTTCTATGTTCATTCTTGGAGATAAAATCTTAAGTAGCCAGACTTTGCTGTTAAAAAGAAAAGTTATTTTCTTAGCTAATAGATGGATAGGTAATTTGCAAAATAATCATTAGTTGGAGATTACTCCTGGATTCCAGAGCAAATGAGTTTTCAATTCAATCATATTTGCAAATAAAAACAATAGGCCAAATGAAACAAAGGGCAAAACATACACAGTTTCATTTCACCTGCAAACATTAGGCACCTGGAGCAGGAAGTGATGGCTGCCTGCCCCCAGGTAAGACACAGGGCATGCATTCATGAATCTGTTTTATCCACGTTTTACTTGTTGAGGCCTGTATTTGATATTATGAAAAATTTCTCAAAGTTACAGATTGTGGTATGGCTCAACACAGCCATTCATATGGCTCAACACAGAATAATGTCCCAGGAAAGGTGAATATTATAGGAAGGCTAGTATATGTCTTTAGACATGTATGCATATATTACAAGACAGAAAATTGTTACTCTCTACACTCTAAATTAAGTAAAATTTAAAGCACCTCAAGCACACTATCACGTTGTTTTATCATGGGTTATGTTTTTTAATGTAGTCATTGCCCACTTTCCGAAGGGCTTCAGGAAGGTAACCCTGGAAAAGGACAATTTTCATGGAATGTGAAACTTATTTGAGCAACATAAACTAAAACTAACTTGGAGTAAATATGTTCTACCTCTGATCTTTTTTTTTTTATTGGAGTAAAATTGCTTGACAACGTTGTGTTAGTTTCTGCTGTACAATGAAGTGAATCAGCTACATGTATACCTATATCCCCTTCCTCTTGGACCTCCCTCCCCTGTCCCCCATCCCACCCATCTAGGTCGCCACAGAGCACCAAGCTAATCATTTTTAAATTCCATTTATTGCTGCTTGCCTTAGTTAGTGGGTTGTACAATTAACAGTAAGACAGTGAGGCTGATATGAACAAGCACATCACTGAAAAAAAACACAGTAAAATATAACAAACACTACCAAAGTCTCGTAGCACCAGAGTGGGATCTGGTCATCCTAATTGTGTGTGTACCTCCCATTGGGGCAGTTGATTAACCCCATGTATGGCCCTTATAGTTCAGAGGCTAGGAACTGAATGCAACTTGTATGTAGTGTGAGTTCACACAAAGAACATAGTTATATGGCTGTGGGTACTTCTTGTTGTTGATGTTATTGCATGTGGGTTGTTTTTAATTTTTAAAATGAGACTATGGCTAATTAGGGGTGTTGGCACAGCTTGGAGTGATGAAGAAACCGATTACAGTTATAAAAGACTTCTTGAGCCAGAGCAGTCAAAGATGCTAACTGATACCCGTGCTAGCCCCAGCAGTGTCTCTATGGTTGTCAAGTATGATTATGTGAGAAGCAGACTGGATTTATTAGTTTTTTCTGTTTGTTTTTTTTTTTTTGTTTTTTTTACTATAGGATTCAAATGCCCATGGATGTGGCTCACAGTATTACCAGAGTTCTAGTTCCTCTCTTGTGTTTTCTGTGTACACTTAGAATACTCAAGAAAGAAAAAAACCCATCCTACTGTACTCTCCAGAGTCTATGATAAGGCAGGATGAATCAAAAAGAAAAATTATCTTCCCAAAGTAACTTTTATAATACTTTCTCATTTTTAAACCTAGAAGTCAGTCTCAAACTTATTAATATTTCACATTCTATATATTTAAAACTGATAACAAGAGAATATATTGGATATCCACCAATAAGGTGAAAAAGGAACAAACTGCATTTTACTTTGGGGAATTTATTTTCTACAAAAAAAAAAAAAGAGAGAGAAGAGAAGAGAAAAAGAACTTTGTTTAATCCTATGGGGTAACCAACTGAAATGCAGCATCTAAACACAGTTTATGTTTGAGTTTTGTGTCCTCATGAGTGTTCTTCATTTAGGAGACGTGCATTTATTACAACACATTACAAAAGAAACTGAATGGTTATTCAAATAACTGCTGTAAATCAAAAGATTTTTTTTTCAAGGAAACAACCATAGATTTTTATAGTTTTTGAGCTTTGCTATGAACATTCTAACATGATAGAAAGATTTTCATTTGTGCACTCCCCCTCCCCCTGAGCTGTTGTTCTGGTTTTGTACAGTGTAGAACAATCCTGAAAAAATAAAACATTTCAACTTTGTACAAAAGGTGAAGTTTTCCATTTGAAGTTGTTCTTTAACAGAAAAAAAAAAAAAAAGGGCTGACAGCTTTAGAAAATTTAAACAATTCCCCTTGCCAAGATACGTATTTCATGAGTTTTCTCTAATTTCAGATTTGGTGCATATGTGTCGGGCTAACAATGAATGCTTTCAATTTCAAAGTTCAGTTTCTTCTCTCCCTGCTTAAACCAATCTTCACCTTTTAATAGGTAATTATTTTTCTAATCGCTTCTTAAAACTTTTTTCAAGACTGTGAGACACTAAGCTCTAAGTTATACATTACTGTGGCATTTAAAACAAACTGAGTGCATTGTAAACTGCAAAATGCACTCAGTTGGTAAAAGTATCTTAGAATAAGGAAAAGAAGCAAGGAGGCTATACCTCAAAGTATTAGAAAACTTTTGTAACTTACAAATTTGTAAAAATCACAGGGGAATTGGCTGAGAATAATTCTTTTAAGGAAAAAAATGAGCGAAGTAGTATTGACTGTGATTGTTTTAATGGGATATACAGTGTTGTACTATTTTCTGCCATCGGCATTAAACCTCACTTCACAAAATAGAATATTCTCCCATTTTCTTTCTTTATAACCTGTCACCTACATGGAACATACTTTTCTATATTTAAGAGAAAAACATAAAACTAAGCTCTTAGAATCTCAACTATTCATATATTTTTTCATGTGAATATAACTGCTTCAAAAAACATTCTTGTGTGGCAAAAAACAGAAAAAGTTTGTTAGAAAACAAGAATAAACAACATGCTATATTTTACGATATAGCTATCAGGCATGAAAAGAAAGACAATGGGTCCAGCCCTGTGATACCTTACCAAAACACTTTTAGCAATGCTAATTTCAATGTTGCAGACACAAATAGAATAATAAAAATGCATGTGGCTAAGCAGTTGAAGTTGTAACTGTGATATTTTAAGGATGATTCCAAGAGGATTCAATTCAAATCAGAAAAATCAATTGATGTTTCATGAAACTGACTAAACCTATAATAAAAGCTTCCTTCTATTTCAATATTTTAAAATTAATTTACAAGCTGTTTAAAAGACTTGTTTAATTATTAATAGAAACATTTTATCTCATAGATTTTTGTAAGTTGCACTTGATATTATCTACCAATGATTCAATATAGAAGGTAAAATATAGAACACGGCTGAGCCAATATTGCAAAGATCCTAATTAGTACCACGCTATAGAAAAACAATGAAGTGATTTTGTCACCAATTACTGACAATTAGCCTAAGCACAACAGTTAATTTCATGGAAATAAAACCACTATAAAATGAGAGGAACAAAACCTATCATAATTAATAGCACTTGCCTACATTCCTCTACTGGTTATTTAATTCAGGAACCATAAAAGTTTGAAACAACTTGAACGGTTAAACACGTAAACAAAATTCAAGAGCCTGTAAGTCCGGATTTTTAAGCATCTGTGGAAATGTAATTTAGCAATAGAATTAATTATGGTTGTCAAATTTTTAACCCCTAAACCTTAATATATTATACTTCCAGAATGTGCATTTGTTAAACAATAAAACCTAGTATATTAAATTATAGAGAAACATCTTGCTATAGCTTGTCATTATCCTGTTGTAATGCATCTAGATATAGTGAACTGCCAATAATTGTAGAAATATCACGATGTTAAAAGTCCCTAGTCTCCCTTGCACGTTGTCTCATTCAAACTTTTCTCTCCACTTGCTTCTTTTTCAAATGTAGCTCTGCCGTCTGTGCTCAGGAGCTTGGGGTAAGGCTGTGCTTGTGCCCCTATGTCAACTTCATCTCATGCGTTAACCCTGCCCCAAGTTTCAGAGTGGCAGTGTCACAAGGCATCATGAAGTCAAGTCAAGCTTTAAAATGTTGTTCTGGCTTCTCTAAAGCTGGAAAGGATTCATTTTGCAATGTACCTACCCATCAACGAAGTAAAAACAATTCAAGGCCAGGGACTTCTAAAGCTAAACTTCAGAAAATGCACCCTTGCAAATATTTTTCTAGTTTCAACAAGTTCTGAAAACAAAACTTTAAAACCTAACACAACATCACTATAGACTATTGCCTAATAAAGAGCCACATCGATTTTAAAACTTTAGGTACACAAATGAAAACATTTTAGACTTTTTTGGCCATGCAGAGATAAGATCCTCTCTGGGGAGATGACTAGAAACTGCTCGGTCTTTTGTGCAGACTCCTGGAATGTGCTTGCTTTTCATTTCTTTCTTTGTGTCTGGCACACTGGCCTCACAGGCAGTGTCTTAAGCCAGGCAGGGTCAGGGCAAACAGAGAACAGCATTCATGGACAGATCAAGTTTATGTGAGAATCTGCTCCTCCACTGCCCTCAATCTCCATATGAATTGTTAATAAAATCTTAGCCTGAAAGCTCATCACCCCAACAGTGGGGAAGTCATGCAGAGAATCCTCTAGTTCAGAAAAACAAGATTTCTTTATCTTTTTCATCCTTCGCCAGCATTCGTGGGAATTCTGCCATGTAACCTCTTCCTGAACCGCCCCCAGTCCGCCACCTCTCTGCACAACTCTCTTGGTCGCACCTGATCATCGGGGAAGGCGGGGAACTAAAAGACAAAAGAAACATTCTGACACCCACAGCAAATCTACCACAACATCAACTTTGCCTCTGCAGTAATTTGCTGCTGTAAAACCTTCAGGCAAAAGAAAATATCAATGCTTAATTTTTTCTAGTTTGTGTCAAACAGCTAGAAAGACTTTTCCATAGCTTTATGGCACCACATGAACGAGAGAGCCACAGATATAAGAAAAGGTCACATAGAAAGCGAACAGAGTCATACCCTAATTAACTTGATAGCTCCATGCAAATACTGGACAGGAACAAGACTCTCGATGTATGTTTCAGGCAATCTTGCGTGTATCTTCTAACCTTGCTACAGGCTAGCTGGGCCTCTTGTTTCCTCTGCTTTTGCTCCTTGCAAACTGTTTTAATATCGAACGCTTTTCAGAGGGATAGGCTGATGAACGAAAACATGAATTTCCTGCCTGCCCTTTAAGGTGGGTTAAAGGGGATGCTAGCAATCAATTACAGAACAAAAGAACAAAAAAAAAAAAATGACTTAAGACCTAAGGAGTGAATGTGTTACATTCTTTCCAGTCTATTTTTTTAAACCTGAGTGCTTCATTTTTATTTAACCTTATCAGGAATAGTAAACAATATGTATTTCCTGTAAAAACTGAAAGAAATTTATCCAGTAGCTCCTGAAGTACATCTACTATTTTCTGCTCAAAAAGTCTTTAATGCACTTAATTTCCATTTCAACTTGACAATGATTTTACAAGGAATAAAAAAGTTTAACATTTCGTTCAAATTTGTGCTTCAGATTTTCAAATTGCTATAACATACGCAGGTCCATTTCAGAATAAAAAGTTATATTTTCCACTCTAATTAACATCTTGACCCTCTTAAGTCTTTGTTTCCTCATTTTATTTTGGTCAGTAAAGCAATATTAACTTCTAAACTCTTTGCACATAAATTGTACCAAGATACTTTTCATTAAACTTTTCTTTCCTGTACCTGCATATGTCAAAAAAGTTGAATATCATTTAAAAACAAATATTCCTAAACTATACATAAATAAATGTAATTTGACTAAATATGCAAATTTTATCACCATATATCTAGAAATTCTATTAGGTAATATTTAAGATAAATTTACATGAACACACACCCAGCCCCCGCCTCCCACTTAGAGTTTCTTAAAAACAAGCAAAGTAAAAGGAACACAAGACGCTCCTTAACCACTCACATCATAAAGTCATAGAAATGTATTATCTCACTCAATTTATCTGAAACTTAGTTATTATCATAAACAGCACATTCATTTACTCAATATCCATAGGTATCACTTTAGTATGTGAAACATAGAAATCAGTAGCTCAAAGAATTCTCTTACATAAAATTTAAGTCACACAGAAGTTTAATAAAATTTCAAAACAAAAGTAAATTTAGTTTTATATTAAATATCCCAGTGCCTCACAGAATTCTACTTAGGTATTATGACTTTAGAAATTCATTAAAGACACAATGAAACTACAAATACAAAATAAAATTCAATTTTATTCTTCAGCATAATTATGCTGAAGAATTATGCTCATTAATTATTAGCTAACTTTATAGCAATGAGTTTAATAGTTAAACAGGACTTTGTGAAATTCAATAATTTTTATTCATAAGACTGTGTGTTACTGAATTATATCATCTCAAAACTTTATTGTGTTGATCTATTTCCATTAATTGCCAAAGGCATAGTAATATTTTAGTGCAGAATTTGAATTACCAAACCTCAATTTCTATTGTGATGGGTATTTTCCGAGAAGCAGGAATTAATGTTTGGTCAATTCTCTTTAAGAGTTTGATTTTCAAAATATGTGTTTTCAAAATATTACTGCAGTTCTAGAGTAGGGCACCTCATTCTTTTTCTAAGGTATTTGTCCCATTAATTAGGGTCCTGCACTCTGTAATATGGTGAAGGAAGAGGCAAAATTGAACATGCTTGAGGCTTTACTCTGAGGCTTGGAAGGTGAGAGCTAATAGTACTTTGTTGTTGTTTTTTTTAACGTCTTTATTGGAGTATAATTGCTTTACAATGGTGTGTTAGTTTCTGCTTTACAACAAAGTGAATCAGTTATACATATACATATGTCCCCATATGTCTTCCCTCTTGCATCTCCCTCCCTCCCACCCTCCCTATCCCATCCCTCTAGGTGGTCACAAAGCACAGAGCTGATCTTCCCTGTGCTATGTGGCTGCTTCCCACTAGCTATCTATTTTACATTTGGTAGTGTATATGTGTCCATGCCACTCTCTCACTTTGTCACAGCTTACCCTTCCCCCTCCCCGTGTCCTCAAGTCCATTCTCTAGTAGGTCTGTGTCTTTATTCCCGTCTTGCCCCTAGGTTCTTCAGAACTTTTTTTTTTTTTTTATTCCATATATGTGTGTTAGCATACAGTATTTGTTTTTCTCTTTCTGACTTACTTCACTCTGTATGACATATTCTATGTCCATCAACCTTATCTCTGCCTGGAAACCCTATGAGCCACAGAGAGAGGACTCATTCCCGAGAAACAGCCTGAAAGTGATAAAGAGATGAAGAAATTGAGAAGTCTAATCTGGACATGTGTATTTACGTTCAGAACATAGATATCAATGTGGTTCCATGGTATGAGGTTTAACAAGGCTTTTAGACAGTCTCCAGATAAATTCAGAGACATGTTGAGGCTTCCCAATTGTTATGGACTGAATGTTTGTGCTCCTCCAAAATTCACACATTAAAGCCCTAACCCCCAGTGTGGCTGTAATAGGAGATAGGGCCTCTAAGGAAGTAATTAAGGTTAAATGAGGTCACAAAGGTAGGGCCATGATTTGTTAGGATTAGTGCCCTTTTTTTTTCAATTGAAGTATAGTTGATTTACAATGTTGTGCTAGTTTCAGGTGTACAGCAAAGTGATTCAGATATATATAGATATATAGATATATATATAGATATATATAGATATATAGAGAGATATAGAGAGAGATATAGAGAGAGATATATAGATATATTCTTTTCCAGATTCCTTTTCATTATAGGTCTCTACAAGATATTGAATATAGTACCCTGTACTACATAGTAGGTCCTTGTTGTTTATCTATTTTATATATGGTTGTGTGCATATGCTAATTCTAATTTACCCCTCCCCCTCCTTTCGCCTTTGGTAACCATAGACTCACAGACATAGGATTAGTGTTCTCTTAAGAAAAGACACCAGAGAGGGTGCTTACTCTCTCTCTCTCCCTCTCTATCCCTATACACACACACAGTGAAGAAAGGCCAAGTAAGGACATAGGAAGAAAGCAGAGGTCTGTAAGCCAGGAAGAGTCCTCACCAGAAACCGAATTTACCATCACTTTGAGCATGGACTTCCAGCCTCCAGAACTGTGAAAAAATAAATATCTTGTTACTTAAGCCACCCAGTCTGTGGTATTCTGTTATAGAAGCCCAGGCATATTAGTATACATATTAAATCCAACAACAAAAATAGCAAACTGGAATAAATCCAGAACTGCGTTCTAAGGATAGCTCTGTTTTACCTGTATCTCTTCCTTTCTTGTAGAGCTAGATGAGGTGGACAAGAATCTCAGGCTGAATCCCTGCTTCTATTATAAGGTGTTAAGCCTACCACCCATCTGCTGGACAGCTTGTAAATCTGTCATTAACGAACATCATTGATTATATACCTGAACTAAAGAGTATTAAGTTTAATATCTCATAGAGTCATTTTCCTTCCAAGTAAAAAAAAAAAAAGTCTATAGTACAAAGAAAAAAAATCTAAAGTGTAATGAGGAAGAGCATGGATTTTAGAGAAAGGTCTGGGTACACAAATGAGCTTTAGCTACCTACTTGTTCTTTGCCCTTATGTGTCACTTGGCCTGTCCAAGCCTCAGTTTTCTGAGCTGCAAAATAGGAGTAACATCATTGACATCAAAAGGTTGTCAACTGAAGTTGCTGCCAGTAATGTGACACAAATCTTCATTATGATTATGATCATCATCACTATCATGACACTTTTCTAGTCTCCCTGAATTTTTTTTCAGTTCAATAAAGGTACCAGAATTCTACATTTAGATTTTTTCCTTCATTCCTCCTTCCTTCCTTTTGTGAGAACTTTTAAACTCTATTCTCTCTGCAAATTTCAATTCTACAATACAGTGTTATCTAAAATCACCATGTTTTACATTAGATCCTCAGATCTCTTTCATTTATAGTCAAAAGTTTGTACCCTTTTGCCAACCTCTTCTTATTTACCCCACCCCACAGCCCGTGGCAACCACTTTTTATTTTGACTATTGTGAATAATGATGCAATGAACATGGGAGAGCAGGTATCTCTTCAATATCCTGTGTTCATTTTCTTTGGATACATACCCAGAACTGGGATTGCTGGATCATATGGTAGTCCTATTTTTAATTTTTTGAGTAACCTTTATATTGTGTTCCATAGTGGTTCCACCAATTTACATTCCCTAGTATTCACATAATCCTAATTCTTAGAATCACCTTCACATAAATGATTTTTTAACAAACTTCTGAAAATTTCTTCAGAGTTCATTATGAGAAAGGACAGTATCTCAACCTGATGCTAGGATGTTTCTGAGGACTCTGTTATATGATATTTTAAGAGTGACAGGCATGAGTCCTCTACTCACAACACAAGAGGTTTGTGTGTTATCACACTTTGTTTTCACACTGGCTTCAGGCAGCTAAATGACTTAATGACTTTTGTAACTTTTGTAACTGCCACACTCTCACTTTTATTTCCTTTACCCAGTCTTTCTCTTTTTCATTTCTCTCTGTACTTCCTTCTCAGGAAGGTTCAGATTTGGGTTGATACACACATATTTAGAAAAATGGATTTAGAACGTCAAAGGCAGTTAAAATCATGGGACTCTGGGATCAAATTGTGGGATTCACAGAAAGCATGGCCACTTATTAGCTGTGTGATCTTGGGCAAGTTGTTAGACCTTCTCCTTAGTTTCTTCATCGGTAAAATAGGTGTAATCTCAAAGGAGTAGGGTGAGAATTAAATAATTTACCACATATTTTCCAGAAGAGTGCTTGAAAAATGTTAGGTATTCAATACCTGTTAGTTGCTATAAATATTGTGTATAGGTACTGTGCATATGAAAAAAGCCAAATCAAACAAAACAGGGAAATCTTGATTGATAATAATAGATATAATGAAATACAAGAATATAAGGTTTGTCCTGAAATATATTAAAATGTAATCGGTGAAATAAATCCACTTATTAAAGAACTTTTTAAAGACAAATAGGGAAGACTTTTGACAAATTAATACATGATTGGTTTATAAATGAAATATACAGATGCTAAAAATGGACCAAAATGACTAAAACTGTGTATAAGTACATTTCCAAAATTGTAGAACATTATGTAATATATATCCTTGCCATAGTTCTATAAGAAAGTATTGTCTCTAAATTGTAACGTTAATGCTGCTAATTTGAATTTACTCAACAATCGATCACTTTTCAGATATAAATGCATCTACCAATAAATTCAAAGTATTAGCTTAGCTTTATGTAATATCAAAAATTACATGCTGGTTAAAACCCAATAGCAGGTAAGAAATAGTTAAAACACAATGGTTTCCCCAAAACTTCAAAACAAATTTTTCACAAGAATATTTTTCTTGGTTTGAAAAAAACTCTCAAATTATTTCAGAAATATTTTGAATACGGCAGTTTCCAATATATATTTGCCAAGGATGCTCCTCCTCTATTTTTGTTGCTTATTCAGCTTCATTTAACTCTGGAGAGGCTTGCTCCCCAAAAGTCCCAAGGCCTTTGGACCGTGTGTGCTGTGTCAAAAATAAATGAGAATTCGGTCACAATAGGCTCGAATGCAGAGTCCAGGCAGTTCCACGGGCATACCTTGGAGATATGCCAGATATGTGGTGGCCAGCTCAGACCACCACAATAAAGCAAATACTACAATAAAGGCAGTCACAGTTTTTTTGGTTTCCTGGTGCATATAAAAGTTATATTTGTACTATACTGTAGTCTATTAAGTGTACAATAGCCTGTGTGCAGCAACGAAGGACACAACACAGCCAAAAATAAATAAATAAAATAAAATAATTTTTAAAAATCACAGATCACCGTACCAAAAAAATAATAATAAAAAGTTTGAAATAATGCAAGAATTACCAAAATGTGAGATGGAGACATGAAGTAAGCAAATGCTGTTGGAAAAAAGGTGCTGGTAGACTTAACTCCATACAGGGTTACCACAAATCTTCAATTTGTAAAAAACACAAATATCTTTGAAGCACAATAAAACAAAGCACAATAAAACGAGGTATGCCTATATTTGATTATATGTTTGGCAAACATAATCTCCTACACTTAATTCTCATAACTACAGTTCAAAAGTAAACTCTAAATATAGAGCATTCTGAAAGAACTTCTGTAGGCAAATTTAAGGCAAAATCTTTAGATTATGGGAGGGAAAAAACATGATTTATAGAAACTGAATACATTTATTTCACAGAAAGGGTAGTATAAATTATGCCTAACTTACTAAGAATAATTTAGCAAGTGGAAACATAACTATCATCATTACCAAAATAATCCTAGTTAACACTGAGCACCTATGTTATTCTGGGCATGGTTGTTGTGTGACACAATATTTAATTAAGTTTTTAACTGTTGCTTCTCACATGCATATTGTGTGCTTGGTAAATTAATTACATCCAGGAAAAGAGAATAAGACATGATAAGATCTTTGCCTCAGATCATTAGAGAGCTATATGATTTTCTCCATATTTAGAAGATGTGAAAAGTGAGGACTGTAGTGGTTAAATGCTTTGTCAAACATCACATAGCAAGTAAGAGGTAGAGATGGGATATTCATCCATGGTGCCTGACCCCAAAGCCCACCTTTTCATACACCTGATAGAGCAGAATGATGAGCATTATCAATTCAAACTCCTTTGCTTTCCTATATGAAGATCTCAGTCATTTATTCATTTTCTTTCTGTGTTCTCTCCCTTTGTGCACGCGGGCGCACGTGCGTGGATGCATGTGCGTCGGTGGTGGTGGTGGTGGTGGTGATGGTGGTAGTGATGGTAATGAGGATAGTTTCCCTGTATTTTCTTTGACAAAGTTTGGGAATTTGGTAAGGATGGAAAATTAAAGAAAAATCCTTTGCTCTATTTAAAGCATAATGATTCCTATGCCTACTCTTACAGATTTCCTGGTTTCTTTCACATGGTTCCTTAAGACCATGAGTCTTAAGAAATAGTGGGATTTTTATAAAATGAAGGGCAAAGACCCTTTAACAAGAAGGAAACAACAAATTAACTATCAAAATATTTTTTTCTCTTTAGGCATATGATATTTTTGTTCAAGGAAACGTTTCATTTTGATTACAATACTTTCAAACAATCTTGCTAAGAACTTTTCCAAAATGCCTTTTATAATAAATGAAGCATTTATTGGTGTTACAGAACACACCTAAATATTACCCTGCATTTAAGGATCTCAATAGTAGGGTCACTAGCAGTGATGATGCACCCTGGTAGCAGAGCATAGTAGGGAAAAGATCACAGTGTGGCTTTAGGTTTCTTACAAATATGAAGAGCCATAGCTTACAAGTTCTCTGGAGTTAGAATTGATGTTTTTCCCTAAAACATTTAAATATAAAAATTTTACCATCATAATCTGTGACATAACTGAAATTTGTTGCAATGTGAGATTCAGGCTCAATGTTGTACACGTGGAAATGTGCTTCCTAAGAGTTTTGTAGAACAACATCTTGGAAGGTCACCACTTGGAAAAATAATAAGATAAAATCTGTACACACAAGATGAGCTAAGAGCCATGTGATTCAGCAAATACAGTCTTCATAGGGATAGCCAATGATCTATCAGTTTGATTAACACTCATTCCTTTTTTTCTTTCCTCCTGATGCTCCTTATTTTCTAATATTTGGAAAGATGTGCATTTCCTTCAAATTTAGTATTTTACCCTGTGCTTTCTAACAGTTGTTTGTAAAATATTTGTTGTTCTACTTGTACTGTGGCAGACATATATTCTAATTTATTTAATTTCATTGCTTATGTAATTTTTACTTTTTTATCATATTTACTCAAAGCAGGTACATTCATATACATTATATATTACTACCTACTTTTCTGTAACCACTAATTATGACATAATATTGCTGTTTGGCTTTATAGCTATATTTACCAGTTATTTAGCATGTTTTGTTACTGGTTTCATAACAATATTTACTGATTCCAGCATTTTTAAAGCTTCAGGGTAGGTAGAATATTATCACATTTCCAGAATTTATAAATTCCTAATGGATTAAATTATACAATTTATTGTATTCCACAAAGAGTCACTTCACCACCACCAATAAACCATTAAACCACTTGAAGATCACATTCCATACATGATCTTTAAAAACAAAAATCCCATATAACATTGATATAGATCAAATACACCAGAATTTCTTATTTTCAGACATTTAAAATAATTTTTAAATGTGCCTTCTTAGTAGATATTTCTCTACTCTTAGTGTGATCCTCAGCACTGAGTTCTCACAAACCACCAAAAACCAACTGGAATACTTCTCTTTGCCACCATATTTTAAACTTGTATGTATAAAAAGTCACTTATTGCTATAAACTTGTGTGTTTAATACAGTAGCCACTAGTCACATATGGCTACTGAACATGTAAAACACTAATTCTAGGTACATATTGCTTTTTAGAAAAGTTAATCGAAGAGTCTCAAAAAATAAATCACTGTTCCCTTTCGCTTTGCATCTGTTAGTAGCAGTGATTCTAAATATTTTTGGCTTATAGACTCCTTTGAGAAAAAAAGTGTTTATGAATATGCACAGAATGTTGTACACAATGTTTGGGTTCCAGAGACCTTCTGCAGCCAAAGAGTGTATCAAGTTAAGAACTACTATGATAAAAGTTATTTTGCTTATCGGATAGAACTTTAGCACACCATTCTGTATGAAAGCCTGGACAAAGAAAGCCAAGACAGCAGGCCAAGGACCAGACTTCAGGTAGAAGTTCCAAGTTGGGTAACCGAGAGTTTCATGCAGTGTTTCAATTAGACGCCATGAGATTGGGTTGATGCAAGAGCAACAGGAGCCCAAGATATTGCATAAGGACTGGACATTGACAGTGGGAGGCTTCAGACACAATGAAAGTCCAAAATTTAATCATGAAGTTTCAAGTGATAAGAATTTTTATAAAAGTTTTCTACTCAGGGATGAGAGGTTAAAGGAACTTGTTCTAGCCTCCCCTGGATAGAGCATAACAAGACTTTTAGTGCCCTGGCCAGAGTGGCTGTGTTCAGGTTTAGTCTACAGCACCTATGAGGAAACTCAGGGTGACTATACTGACACAGCAGAAATGAGGGGAGAAGCAGCTGAAAATGTATTTCCCAGAAAAACAGCTGTGTATGGCAGCGGTCCCCAACCTTTTTGGCACCAGGGACTGGTTTCGTGAAAGACAATTTTCACACAGACCGGGGAGGGGGATGGTTTCAGGATGATTCAAACTCATTACATTTATTGTGCACTTCATTTCTATTATTATCACATTGTAATATATAATGAAATAATTATACAACTCATCATAATGCAGAATCAGTGGGAGCCCTGAGCTTGTTTTCCTGCAATTATATGGTCCCATCTGGGGGTAATGAGAGACAGTGACACCTGAAGATTGTTGCTTATGTCTGGTTTACTCCGTAAGTTGTAGCTTAATTGTCACTTGCTACTCACTGACAGGGTTTTGGCATGAGTCTGCAAGCAATTGATTTATTATGGTCTCTGTGCAGTCAAACCTCTCTGCTAATGATAATCTGTATTTGCAGCCACTTCCCAGTGCTAGCATCACCGCCCCAGCTCCACCTCAGATCATCAGGCATTAGATTCTCATAAGGAGCATGCAACCTAGATCTCTCGCATGCGCAGTTCACAGTAGAGTTCCCGCTCCTATGAGAATCTAATGCCGCCGCTGATCTGACAGGAGGCGGAGCTCAGGCGGTAATGCGAGAGATGGGGAGCGGCTGTAAATACAGACGAACATTTGCTCGCTTGCACGTCACTCACCTCCTGCTGTGAGGCCCGGTTCCTAACAGGCCATGGACCACTATGGGTCCGTGGCCCGGGGGTTGGGGACTCCTGGTGTATGGAGTTCAGAATTGATCACATTATCCAAAACAGCTAAACCTGGTGATTGCAGTGTCTCAAGATCCCAAGTGATTATCTCAACTCCACACTCCTGTTACCTAACACCTTCAGAATATAATTAAACTCTAAAACAATCACGGTTTATTTAGCAGTATAGCTATATGTTAAGTGTACAGAATCTGGAGTTGACTTGCCTGTGTTCATATTACAATTCAATCAACAATTAGCTTTTGTGACTCTAGACCTTATCTTCTGGACTCTATTTACAAATTTGTAAAATAGGATTGAAAATAATTCCCAACCCCTAGAGAAGTTGTAAGGTTAAATGAGAATATGTGTAAAGCCATTAGAGTAATGCCTGACACACAGTGTATGTTCGTTCATCAGTCTTGTATATTACATTTTGCTCAGTGGATTAATTTCATTCTAAGTCTTTGACATGGTTAAATTATGCAGAAACTCTCAATTTTCAGATATTTTGCACGTGCTAACTAATGCATTGTTATACTCTCATGAGTTTGGGGGATCTGGCTGCTGAGGCACTTAATTCTTGGATGACAGAGGAGCTGAGATCACTAAATAATCATCCTACATTGATGACAGCTTCAACGTTCCATGTGTCATCTGGGTGATTCTTCATCATGAACAGACTACACATTCTGTAAAACTTCAAAATTTTAAAACATGTTTGAATGGGAAAACACACAAGAACATGAGAATACAGAGGCAATCTCATCATTCTAGGGTTACAGCTCATACTTGGCAACAGTTCCACGGTAGCCTCTTTGAGAGAGTGCCACATTTTCACGAGAAATCTTAAAATTTTGTAACTAGAACACAGGCTCCACCATAAGAAAAATAAAAGAGCTTTCTGAAGTGATCCCCATGACTCTCAATGTGTGATAAATTATAAAAATTATTCTTTTCCATGGAACCCCCAAATACAATAAGCTCTAAAGGGAATAAAGTCTATTGTTTTGGTAGCACTATGCTCTGCCATCATTATATTTTCCCTATCTTCATTTCCCAGCATGTGTATTATGGAGCATAAGTAGATTAGACAATTGGGTGCCCAGCTATAATGCATCCTGTGTTAAGCTCATTATCAATAAGCGCTAATTGAATTTCATCAAATAATTATAATTCCAATTAGAGTAATGATAAAACACATTCTAAAGAAAAAAATGTTTGTTATATTCCTGTCTCTCAGGAAAGCTATTACCTCAAGTAAGATCTATGAATAGATTTAAACTAGTCATATCAGTGACTTCCCTGGTGGTCCAGTGATAAGACTCTGAGCTTCCACTACAAAGGGTGCGGGTTCGGTCCCTGGTCAGGGAACTAAGATCCCACATGCCGTGCTATGCGGCCAGAAAAAAAAAAGAAAAAGAAAAAAAAAAGAATAAACTAGTCAATCAGTAATATTTTAAACACAAACATTATAGCATTTCATTTCCTGGAAAAATTAAAGACCAAATTTAATGTTTTTCAATTCTTTTTTAAGGAAAATTTAATTCCAAATTGAAATCTGCCTTGTTGTTTCCTTTTGTGCTTATGGTCTGACATGAAAACCAATATTTATATTTTGCCCAATTTTTTCAATTATTTTTATTATGTTCTTTAGCATTTTTCTCTGTTTGTAAAGAAATCACCCATTTGGAATGTCAATTTTTAAGCTTTTTCTTCTCTTTTTTAAATGTCCATGTTGGTTCATTTTATATGTATGATTTCTTTGCCAACTAAATTATGATAGCCTAACTTAGTTATAAATATATGAAATGTTTTGATTCTCTTATAACAAAATTAACACTAAACACTAAATGTTTTCTACATTAGCCCTACATTACTGTTAGCAGATTTATTTCACTTGTCATGTGAATTATACTTATTTAAGAAGCTGGTGTTTTTCAGAGAAAGTACAAATTTTACACCATTTTCTTTTAAATGGAGAGAAAAACCGGCACATAAGTTCTTATGAAAGGGCTTATAGTTCTTGGAAATTCACAAAAATCTCCAGTAATAACTGTAATAAGTAATAATGTAATGATATACTGTAAGGAGGATTTTACAATTTGAAATTTTCTAAGCATAAGAAAATAAGATTATGATCATGTTAACCAACTGAATAAGAGCACTGAACTTTCAAAAAGCCTAATCCACAGGAACAATTTTGTCCTTCCACATTTAGGTTTATACAGTGTTTTTTGTCTGGGTGTGTTTGTATTCTGCTGTTGTGTGTGCACACATGCATCTACTCACGGACTGGTGGGCAGCGGATGCAAGGAGGGAAGTAAAACCGCTTTTTTTACCAGAAGGTTGTTTTGGGGTCTAAAACAAATAGGCCACGTGTTTCTCTATGCGAATACACATTCCTTGGAACCATTACATTTCTATTTTTCTGAAGATACATTCAAATTGCATTTGAGAAATCATAAGGAAAAAATACATCATCCACTTTGACTTGCTGCTTTAGTTGTTCTACTCACCTATAGTGTATAACCCAAAAGATCCCCAAAGAGCCATTCAGTCAATGAAAGCAAGAATCATATCTGTTTTGCTCACAACTGTATCCCCAGCATGTAGCAGGGCTCTTAAATGGCATTTAATAAATATTTTACTGGTACAGTAAAAACCAAACCATTGAATGAATGGAAGACCTTATTTCGTTAAATTTATAACAGCTCTTCTTGTATGATAAAATAATAATAATATGGATATGAGCATAAAGCATCATTTAGCAGAAATAGTCCTCATATCACTCAGATTTTTACAAATTTATAAATGGGAAATGGGAGCTTTGGGACTTAGGTGCCTCATAGATTTGTGTTCAGATTTCTGCACTGGAATCAAGAAAGCATCAGCTCTTTAAAATTGTCTGGTTTTGAAAATCCTCATGTGCAAAAAGGAGACTCAACTAATTGCCCTCAGAATGCTGCTGACAGGATTAAAGTATACAATACAGGGTTTATAAAAGCCATGCAAAGGTAGATATACCTTTTCCCCTATGTAGTCCACATTAATATTTTAAAGAAATGTCTGGAATTTAAGATAGTCAACAAAAATAACTGGCAAAATTTATTTTCAAATAGTATTAGAAAAAAAAAAAAACCCTGAAACTGACTTTAGAATATTATTTGCTCCATGTATGTAGACAGGCAATGTTACCAGCTATAAAAATACAATCCTTTATGTTAGCAGATATGGAAATAGACGTATTCTGCCTTTTTCTTGTTCAAAAATGACTTTGTATATTTAAATCCTCTTATTGGTTATTTATTGACATAGAGCACAAGTAGGCAGTCATTCTGCTCAAAACAACCACAACAATAGTAATAATTTGAAGACAAAAATCTGTTCATCACCTTCTTTTCCTGCTGTTGGAAAAGTCAAAATTAAAAAAAAAAAAAAAAAGGTACCTTTCCTCAGTGGAAGTGTTTTTGCTTTCCCTTCATATTGTGAACTTGATGATGGAAATAGTTCAGTCTCTCAAGTTTTCAATCACATGGTTTCCCTTAGTAAAAATCAAATTAGTAAGAGCCTTTACTTTTGCTAATTTTGTTTTTTTTGGCACTTTGACATTATCTCTATTACAGTACAAAAAATTCAATTAGGGTCCTATGAATTACTTTTCCAAAGAGTATCTAGTGCATAATGCCCAAGTGCACCCCAATATTAATTTGTATCTGATTTAAAAATGAAAAGACTACCTTCCTGGTTTGGATGTTTTTGAACAGTAACTATAATCAATGCTTCCATTTAGTTCCTTTTATTTTAGTCCAGATAGTGACTATTACCTGACGGCCACATTTTGAGACTCTCATTTTCGAATTACAGTTGTCACCATAAGACTGTATAAATACTAAAACTCTTGTAGGTCAATGAAATTATAATTCCAAATGTGCACAAAAGTCTTCAGTATCTCTTGCTTACCTTATTTTTTTTTTTTCTTAGTCAGTACATCTTTTTCTGAGGACCAACTTTACAGAAGTTCTATGACAAACTTAAGCATTTTCCTGACACCAAAGGGTTGGAAATGAATGGACAAACCATAACTGAAGGCAGCATTTCTCAGTATGTAGAACTGTAAATTACCTAGGAAACATTAAAGGTGTCTCCAGGGCTTCCCTGGTGGCGCAGTTGTTGACGGGTCCGCCTGCCGATGCAGGGGACACGGGTTCATGCCCCGGTCCGGGAAGATCCACGTGCCGTGGAGCAGCTGGGCCCGTGAGCCACGGCCCTGAGCCTGCACGTCTGGAGCCTGTGCTCCGCAACAGGAGAGGCCACAACAGTGAGAGGCCCACGTACCGAAAAAAAAAAAAAAAAAAAAAGGTGTCTCCAAAATCAGATTTGTGCCAAAAAAAAAAAAAAAGTACAGTTATTTCCTGCATGTATTTTGTTAACTTCATAACATACAGACAGTTCAGGAAACTACATACAGTCTGGAAAAATGGTGGACAGTAAGATAGATGGAATCTGGGACCCTGGATGTTTTCATGGAGCAGAGCCACCTACTAGTTGGTTTTCTCAAGACATTTACTGAAACAGAAGGAAATTTCTACCTTGTTTGGTCCACTGTATGTGGGTGTCTTTATTACTGTTGCTTAAGGCATTATGAAGTGTGCTTTCTAATACTGGAAGCTCAAAACATTCCAGGTAATAGAATTTTCATCTCTAGTTCCAGCTCCCAACTCCTGCATTATAGTCCTTGTAGCTCTAATGCCATGTCCTCTTTCTTCACCTGGAAAATTCCTTCTCCAAGCTCAATTATTACGTCCTGTGAGAAAACTTCCCCAACTCATTCAGACAGCTTTGCGCAATCCACTCAGCTCCTTGAGGATTACTTATTTGAGAAAGAATTCTACGATAAAATATGATTTTAAGAGACACAGTCTCAGAAAGCTTGAGAAGAGTGACTTTTGTTTATTTTATTTTTTCCTTAATTTTATTTACTTTTTAACTAACTTTTTATTGGAGTAGTTGATTTACAATGTTGTATTAGTTTCTGATATACAGCAAAGTGAGTCAGTTATACATACAATACATCCACTCTTTTTTAGATTCTAGTCCCATATAGGTCACTACGGAGTACTGAATAGAGTTCCCTATGCAATTCACTAGGTTCTTAGTAGTTAGACTTCTGCTTAACTCTTTAATTTAACTTTGTTATTATGACACTTAATAATATAAACTACAGTATCCTGCATAAATTAAGTACAACCCAATTTACCTGAAGAAACGTAAGGCCAAACAAAATGAAAAACATATTTGTGTCCAGTCTCTCTGTGTTGGGGTATTTAGACTCATACGTCTATCTCATAAAGAAAGAATTGGAATGAAAAGACATAAATAATAGTTCTAAGTTAAGACAGAATGCCATCTGTGCCCAGAGTGCAAGTATTCTGTTTTCAAGCCAAGAGCTCATATCTCCTGTACATCATTCAGCATCTCTACTTAAAAATGGGTAAATTTAGTCCATCATTGAGAGTTTTAAGAATGACTTATCCTTTAAAAAAATAAGTTCTTAGGAAAATTGTTTCTTAAATTCAGTTCCTTGTTTAAAATCAGCAATTGCCAACCATATACATATATATATGATATATGTAACATGATATATATATATATATCATGTTACATAATCAACAGTAGACATCTACTGATTTAAAATAAATATATGCATATATATACATACATACCATATATACATATATGGTATTTTAAAGGAGTGTGAAGAAAGTATTTAAAGGAATCAATGCTATTTCAACCTTTATTCGGTAATTTTCAACCAAAAAAGCTTTCCAATTTTACACTGTAAGAAGAAAGAAAGAAAGAAAGGACAAGTATTTCAGCCAATCCTGAACAAAGGCAGACCTGTATCCATCTAAAAGTCTAGCATGTCGCATAACAGCCTCAACTGGAAAAGTAACAGAACATTATAGGGAAAAAAA
The DNA here is from genome assembly GCF_963455315.2 of Globicephala melas. Classification (NCBI taxonomy): domain Eukaryota; kingdom Metazoa; phylum Chordata; class Mammalia; order Artiodactyla; family Delphinidae; genus Globicephala; species Globicephala melas. The sequence continues at coordinate 27,264,765 of NC_083317.1, forward strand.
AAGGAAATGTAAGGAATTTCTTGAACCAACTTGGGATATGGGCAGACCTGGCACAGAAATTTAGCTAGTTCAAAGTGCTATCAAAGAGTGCTTCGTTAGGGCTTCCGTGGTGGTGCAGTGGTTGAGAGTCCACCTGCCGATGCAGGAGACATGGGTTTGTGCCCTGGTCCGGGAAGATCCCACATGACATGGAACGGCTGGGCCCGTAAGTCATGGTCACTGAGCCTGTGTGTCTGGAGCCTGTGCTCCGCAACAGGAGAGGCCACAACAGTAAGAGGCCTGCATACCGGAAAGTGCTTCGTTAGTGTTAGGACTACAGGCAAAACTTGGGTTAGTGTACAGTGCTCTATACAAAAAGGAGGAAAATTGGTATTGGACAGTGGGTGAAAAGTTAATCAACTTTTTAAAATTTTACAATGTGTAATAAAAAAAGACTTAGTTTTGAGTAACCTATGGAGGGTCCAAGAGACTAACACGTTCACAGACCAACTGTTAAACTATCTGAAGCCTCCTATTTAGGACTGAGCAAAAGGGAAAGTCTTTAGTCATTTGAAGTATGAATAAATAATTAAGAATAGTTAACATTCTAGAGTGCTCCCTTTGTGATAAGTATTATATTAATTGTATTATCTCTAATTTCTCAAGCCTAAAAAGTAATAATATAATTATTCTCAGTTTTACTGATAAATCAACTGTCTTAGAAAGATTAATTACCTTGTTGAAGGTCATAAGCGCCATCAATTTTGGACATTGGTCTACTTCCAAACACCACATTCTTAAGCCCTATCCTATATTACCACCTGTGCTGACACAGGGTAACATGCATTATGTGGGACTATCATTTGATGATCTTCATGTACACTGATATTCTTAAAGGCATCCTTCCAAAGACTGAGGGTTTTAGTCCTATATACAATGAAGTACTGATTAAAATCTAAAATATTTCTGCTGGACTCCACCATTTAGTCTTGTTTCAAATTAAGGAGATTAAAATAAAATTCTATCACATATAAATTGTGTAGAAAAAACAGTATTGCTTCATTTTCTAAACAGGCTGAAAAATTAAAAGGGGCTTAAAAGTCCACATTTGCAAACCCCATCTAAAACACCTTTATGTGAATTCCTTTACACTTTACACATTATTATATAAGCACTGTCAAAGACTACACCACTTTTTTTAAGGTGGAAATAAAATTGCAAACCTTGAAAAGAAGGATTTTATTACCCATCCATAAAATTCAAGTTTACAAGAGTGCTGGAATATATGCTATGGTAACCTGATCATGCATAAAAGAGGTGATACAGTCAGTGGCTCACATTACTTTAATTAAAAACCTGCTTAGGGTCACTTCAGGTTGGGGAAAAGAACAGTAATAGAAGTCACAAGGGAAGATTTATATTCTTGATAGTACCACTAACAAGGAATCCTGCATAATATAAAGATTGGTTTATTTCTGTGTCAGAAAGCAATCAATATAAACTAAATGTGAGATGTACAATGCTTTTATTAGAGAGAGGGAATTGTATTATCCATTCATAAAATTCCTTTTAGGGCTGACTCATGAGTTTCCATTCAATCACTTACACAAACTTGTGAACTTTTATCTAAAAGTAATCAACGCATGCAGCAATAGAAATTACTTAACCTCAAGATACATGGGAGGAGTCCCCCCAATGAAAACTATATTTTAAAAATTATTAACGAAAGATACCTTAGACATATTCCTGGGGGTGGGTGGGGGGGATGGGGCAGGTATTAATGAAGAGGGTTCAATTGGAGCATCTCTGTAAATAAACAGAATGTTACTCTTTAAAGTGAGAACCAGACCAAATGGAGGAGGAAAACAAAGTGGAAATAGATTTGACTAGTGAAACAGAATCATGGAAATTAGAAAATTTAGCTTTTACCCAGATCCACTGATGGTCAAAACCCTTACACTAGGAGGTAATTTTTCACAATCCATTCATTAATACTTCTACTTATAACAGCCCTCACAATTCTTCTACTTCTTATAACAGCCCTCAGAGTTGCAAAAGGCAAATAATATCATCCCCATTTTACAATATGCAAACAAGCCCCAAGAGTTCAGATGGCCTCCTCACCCTTAATGCAAAGTTACAAATGGACAGAGGACATCATAATTGCTACTTGAAATCAACTATCCTTTCCAGATAATAAACTATCTCATCAACATAGTCTAATGTCAAGGAGAAGAATTGGTATTGGAAAATAAAAAATTAATCAACGTTTTTTACTTTATGATAAGTAATAATAAGGTCCAAGTAACTAACAAGAAATACTCCTCATCTCTGCTAATATTACAAATGGAATATATATAAATATAATATTTAATATTGGTCATAATAATGGGTTATGTTTTAATAGACTATTATAACAATCTTTCAGTTATCCATTTAAGCTATTGTTTTTGGTTTTTTTAAATAAATTTATTTATTTATTTGGGTCTTTGGGTCTTCATTGCTACATGCGGGCTTTCTCTAGTTGTGGCGAGCAGGGGCTACTCTTTGTTGCAGTGGGTGGGCTTCTCATTGTCACGGCTTCTCTTGTTTCAGATGACAGGCTTTAGGCGTGCGGGATTCAGTCGTTGTGGCACGTGGGCTAAGTGGTTGTGGCTTGCGGGCTCTAGAGCACAGGCTCAGTAGTTGTGGTGCACAGGCTTAGTTGCTCTATGCCATGTGGGATCTTCCTGGACCAGGAATCGAACCCGTGTCCCCTGCCTTGGCAGGCGAATTCTTAACCACTGCACCACAAGGGAAGTCCTGCTATTGTGTTTTAAGATCAGGACAATTTCTTGACTTGCTTACAATTTGAAAATAATAGACAATCTTGCATTGGAAATAATTATTTTCCTGCGTTTAAGTCAACTCCAACTTCAATGAACACTTATTTCACATGTGGTGAGACCCCACCGCATGACAGAAACTATGCAAAGAACTGGGACAAAAAGATAATTCAACGATTACTGCTCTCTTTAAGTTAACAGTCTGTTGATTCTAAATTAGCTATACAACAGTTCATTAATATATTTATGACAAGTTAACAAACCACAGAAAATGCAACGTTGAAGATGTTCAATGCAAACACTGAAGGTGGTTATTTCTAAAAATACTTTTTAATTACCTCACCATTTCTAGTTATAAAATGTACCTCATTGTATTTTCTTTCTTCCTAGATCTCACCTCAAAGTCAGTAAGGTTGATTTCTCTTTCATTTGTGAGCACTAACTCTATTCATTCTCTTTGACATTAAATCATGTTGATAAGATAGTATATTATGTAGAAAAGGAGTGGAAAAAACACGTAGAATTACTTTCCTTCTCAAGCATCAATATATATGGAACCTTTTGGAGGCTTTGTTTATAAATCTAACTGGACTTACTTATTCTAAGAAATGTGACATTTACTATTTAAAACGAAAAAAGTTATACATGTTTCAGAAAAGTTTAAAAACTGTTACAATTATAATGCAACTTATTTAGCCCTTTAATGCAAATATACTTTTCTTGGTGAAAATTCTATGGACAGAAAAATCATGAATTATTCTTAAAACTTAGCCTTGTTATTTGGCAGGAAATTACGCCTGAACACAAGATAGTATGGCCAAAATCACCAGATGTTTTCATAGAATGCAGATATTGTGCTAATGAATTCCATCCTCATGGAAAATTCCACCTCATTTTACAAGGTTCAAAATCTGCTCCCTCAAGGAATGGAAATATTATTGGAGTCGCTGACTAACAGGCAGAACATAGCCCCACATGATGAAACAATTTGTTCAATTCTTTTCTTTTCTTGGAAATACCATTCCTTGTCCATTGTAGAGTGTTGTCATTGGAGGCTCTACAATGTCCTGTGTATCTTACTTTTTTTGTTCATATTTTTTAAAATTGAAAAAGATACTGAAATGTACCAAGAAGTACATAAGCCATCTTATATCATACATATTCCCATACCCAGAATTCACCACCAATGATATGTTAGCATATTTGTTGTTTGTATTTTTTTTCAGAAAAATCATTTAATTATTTTTTTACTAGGAGTCATGCTCAGTGTAAGGAACTCAAAACCTTGTTTGCCAAGAAATGAAAGTATAGCAAAATGTTTCAAAATACTCAAAATCCTCATGCAGAAATAACTAGAATTGATATTAGGGGAACTTCATTTCAGACATCTTTCAAAGCATACATATGGATGGATGAATGGATGATAAATGACATCTTTATGAATATTGAATCATTACAAATATTGTTTTTTAAATTATTAAATTTAATTTCAATAAAGTATAACAAAAGAATGAAACTGAAGACAGTGATGAATTTCTAATATTTCTCTATCAAAAAAGATATTATTTCTTTAAATTTCCTTTTGGTTTAAGATTATGAAAAATATTAAGAAGTAAGGTCATTATCTTTTTTTTAAACTACATGCTAAAGGGTATGATTCTGTATGATTCTTTGCTGTGATGTATGACGATATTAGCAGTTTCATACGTACCAATCTCGCCCCTTACTTCCAAATTTTAAAATGTGAATATGCTTAAACTTACCTTCTCTAGGTTTAACATTGTCATTTCTGTTAAAATATTACCTTTAGTTGCTAAGTTTTAGTTTTATACTTAAATAGATGTGAAGCTTACCATTATCTTCACCCTGCGGTCTTTCCTTTCTGCATTCTTTATTTTATTTTATTTATTTATTTATTTATTTATTTATTTTTTGCAGTACGTGGGCCTCTCACTGTTGTGGCCTCTCCCGTCGCAGAGCACAGGCTCCGGACGCACAGACTCAGCGGTCATGGCTCACGGGCCCAGCTGCTCCGTGGCATGTGGGATCTTCCCGGACCGGGGCACGAACCCGCATCCCCTGCATTGGCAGGCGGACTCTCAACCACTGCGCCACCAGGGAAGCCCTGCATTCTTTATTTTAATTCAAACATTCATTGGCTTGATTTTACTGTCAGGATGACTTTGTATACACATACACACATCGCTACCTATCCATATAAGTATAAATACATAATCATTTTAAAAAACAAACAAACAAAAAGACAAATAGAGAAAACAAATGTAAAAGAAAACTCCAAATACTAACACAAGGGAAAGTATTAAAACTATGCTCTCAACTAATTCAGATTTTGTAAATGCTCTTTAGCTAATTTCAAAATAATTTAATTAAAGGGAATGCTATGTTGACAAGATATTTCTACCTTCAATTTCCAACGTTTATTTAAAAATTAGTTATGGGCTTCCCTGGTGGCACAGTGGTTGAGAGTCCGTCTGCCGATGCAGGGGACACGGGTTCGTGCCCCGGTCCGGGAAGATCCCACATGCCGTGGAGCGGCTGGGCCCGTGAGCCATGGCTGCTGAGCCTGCGCGTCCGGAGCCTGTGCTCCGCAACGGGAGAGGCCACAACAGTGAGAGGCCCGCGTACCACACACACACAAAAAAAATTAGTTAAAGAAGTGAGCTATTTTTAAGAATGGTCTGAATACCTATACTGTATTGATGCTGGAACTTTGTTTCTAATCTTCAACTCCTCTGAATTTATAGACCTCATGCAATTAAGTTGCTCTATTAAAATGAATTGTACTGAAATTACAGATTCACATTTTAATAGGTGTACTAACTCGCAAGGTGGGAAGATAAAATAAGCAAACCTAGAGACATGAACATTGGAATTTCACACACACACACACACTCACACACACACACACAGTCTCCTGCATTTGTCACAGTTCATCCAAGATCTGCCACCTGAACAGACTGCTTTCTTAAACTCGTCCAGCAGTAATCTAACACAAGAACGGGTAACAGAGCCTGCCCTAGTGAGAACATACACCTCTCCATTGATTTAACTTATTTGCAAGGGCTTATTATGGTAGTCTAATGCTCATACATTGGACCTCAGGTCACCAAGTAAGGAAGGAAGAAATTAGCTGTGACTTGGTGGTATCCTCATTTAAATTTCACATGCTCTTATTTGAAAATTATGTATTCTGATTCAAAGGGTGTTATGGTTTTGACAAGCTATACAACATTCTCAGCTACTTGCCCAGCAACATGACAGTCACATTGAACCTCAGGATGAAATAACACATCTCACAAAATGGATAACCTGTGACAAAACAGCTCACTGGGAAATGTCACATTGTGCTTATGAATCACCTATCATCAGACATGCTTAGTACCCAGGAGGCTGGTGGTATCACCAAAAGAACGTTCCTAACCAAGAATAATTAGATTTCACTGGAAGCAGCTTTCAGAATAAGCTTTCAGACTGTCACATTTAAAAGCAAAAGCGTACTATCAGATACAATAGCATTACAAAATTGGCTCTTTCAAAGTCAGTAATAATGTAAATATCATACCAAAGTAAGAGGTTTGGGAAGTTTTCAAGATAATTGAGAAACATGGATTTTTATCTATCCTTGGAATGATAAGACAATAAATAATTGAAACCCCATATTCTGATCATTCAGGAATAGGATATGGGAGTGGGGAAGCACAACGGTTCATGGCTTCTCCTCATCACAGTTTCCCAAAGGAGAGAGAGCATTGGTCTCTTGACACGGCCGAAGGCAAAGTCCACAAATCCAGCCTCACTTAACCCATCTTCAAGATATTGATAAGGCAGATTGCTACCACTTGCAATCATAATTTAGGGATGTGTGCTTAGCCACAGAGGAGCAAAGGTATGCACAAAAACTCCAAGGGCATGAGAGGTATAAAGAATGGATGGTGCTATAAAGAACTTCATGCAGTGATGATTCACACACACACAAAAACCCACACACACATGCGCACGCACAAGCTTGATTTAATGTCCAATGTTTAGTACAATTAATCAGGCCACTATTTAAAAATTGGTCAAACTACTAAGCATTATTTCAAATGACAGGTAGAACTGCCATTCCACGTGTGTTTTAATGCAGTTGGATTAGAAGGAAAAAGGTGAATGCATTAATATTACTCAACTGTGAATGTTAGTTTTATTATGAAGCAATCTGTAGTAAAAGGGATCTCAAAAATCTGTTAGTGATTATCTTTTAAAATGGTCCCCTTGGACCAGCAGAAATATTTAGAACTGAGCAGTTGAAATTTTCACCAATTTTTTCTAAATATCTAAATTTTTTTCTAAATTTTTCTAATTTTTTTCTAAATATCTAATTTTTCAAAAAGGAAAAGTAAAAGATGGTCAAGATTAATTTAAATATTAACTTCATGTGAATTTGAGGATGCAAAAAGCTACAGTGGAATTTTTATGGAAGATTTGTCTCCTAGTAAGAAATCCATTAAGGCTGTGAAATTTATCTGTTCTTTTAAGTGGCATCCTAAAAGCAAATTTAAAACTTTTAATTTTTATCTAAGTACTTGCCAAAGAGGAGTAGTTAGTTAAGAAATTACTTATTCATATTTGAAAATACTTTTCTGACAAAAGCTATTAAATTCAATTACCATAAATTCAATATCCTGATCACTTATGCTGGAGGATATTTGTTATAATGCTAATAGTCAGCCTCCCATGTACTTTTACGTATCTTTCCTGCCTTAAAAAATGTACTTAGGTTCAAGAGCACCTCTGTTAGCTTTAGAGATAATTAATCATTCAAGAAGGGATTGACAATTGACCTCATGGTTTATAGAAAAGGCCCTTACATGCCAATTCAGTGAATTCTTCTGCTAAATTTTTTTCTCAGATTCGTAAATATGTAGGTAGAACACATGAAAAGTTGGTACCTGCATCAGTATAAAAGTCAATATGTTTTATACCTGTCCATTTGGTATAATTTACTGACCAAGACACATTAAAAAGGTTTTCACTTACCTTGCTCAACGTTGCCATTTTTGATACCCTACCCCTTTCTTTCCATTAAAAATATCTCAGAAGCAAAAGGTCATATTGAGTAAATCAAGATTCATCCTTTTCTGGTCATACTATTTCACAGTGCAGATTTCTAACTTACAGGCAAAGACAATCAAATTAACTAGACATGGCCATCTGGAGTTTGAAACCACCAAATAACAGAATAACTGTTAAATGTATTAGTCTAGCTCTCTGAGTGGCATTTTTCCCTTGTGTCATCATGCTAAGTACTCAGGGATGTATCCAACCCATAATTTGAGACATGTAAGCCTGCAGGCAATAAGGAGATAGAAAGCAAATGAAGTTTAAAATACAGAAAATTGATTAGAAATAGAATTGAATTAACACCTAAAATTAGATTGCTTATTTAATTATTTCATTTAGTTTTCATTTTCCGTCAATTACTTTGAGATCTTTTGTAATAAATGAAGCCAAATCATAGAGAGAAAAAGTTTTGGCTTCTCCTTTTCATAAAATTAGCTCATTGCATGAACTAGAAATGTGAAAATATCTAGTTAACTATTAACTTTTTTTAGGTAATATGGTTGCAGTTTGAAGAGGACCCAGTTAAATAGAAATGTTTTTCTAATGACTTTGAATTTCTTCAGTTTGCAATGTAAAGAATATACCAAATGATCTAAAAAGAATGTTTCTGAGGCAAAAGTACTCTTAAAAAATCAACACCAACTGAGACTAAAATGCTATTACAAATGCTATTATGGTTCAGGCTCTTGGAACTGATGTATTTAAATATGTCTTTGTACTGAAGGTATTAAAAAGGATGTTTTAAATATGTATAACCAGAGATATACATATATATGACGTTAGGGAAAAAAATAGAAATAGCAAGCAATATGGTAGAATTATCACATGCACATGTACACAGTTAAATAGTTCAAGAATAAGGGTAGAGTATTATATCAAAATTACTGCCACTGGAAAAAAAATTACTGCCACTGGATAGTTTATTAGTAGGCAGTGCATCATCTGACATCAGATTGAAAGAAATTTTGGGTATCTAATCATAAAACATGGATGATCCAAACTTTTGCTTATTTAGGATCAACACTATGAATTGAAACTATAAAGAGGTAAAGGTAGGGAGTTGCTTTTAAGCCTATTGTATGCGTGTCTTGCCTATACACCAAACCATACGTTAGAGTAGAGTTGGCCCAGAAGACTCATGACTTAATCAAGTAAGCACATATCACCTCCCTGATCTCGGCAGCAAGAACAAAATGCAACGTCAGCCTCCAAATGCCTTCCTTCTTCAGGCAACCATAAGGGCCTAGAATTCCATTATTCATTTAGTCCATTAGGTTAGAGATGATATTCAGTAATTCCCTATTAAATACAAAAATCCTAGAAGATAACATTCCAAGCTACCACCAGTGACAATACAGGTGTATTGACTGGACTAGATTTATTTTCCACTTAACTCTGGCTTATTTTATATTCTTATTTCTACATGCATTTCTATTTCTCTAATTGCTACACAAAAAGGGAGACTGTTTTGTATTCTGTAATTTCTATGAGATGACATAATAAAAATCATCTATGAGCATACTTCAACAAAATACTTAGGGGGAACTCAAAGATGTTTTTAACTGAGTAGCACATTCCTAAGCAATACCCAGCAATAAAGGTTAATTGTCTTATATTGGCATATATATTCTTGCTAAATAACTACAAAAATGCCAGCACAAATCATCATAACAAATATTATTTGTAAAATTTAAATGACATCTTTCCTGACAATCATTCCCAAAGTTGTATTTGGTAATGCTTAAGTTTAACTATGAAAGAAGAAACAGTGGCAGAATATTTTTTAATAAATAATTGCTAATTAGTTCATCAAAATTATCATTTTTTACTCTAACTAGAAGATTTTTTGAGAGTTTAATTTTTTTTTAAACATATATCTTAGGAGAATGCCAGTACTTAAGAGGATAGGGTCACAAAATTATTCACATGGAAGCATTTCTAAGGAATCGAAACATCAAATGTTGGAGCCAGTTTGTTTCTAGAAGCCTCTACCTTTAAGAAAATTTAAGAAAGTCCAAGAGCAGGATAGGCCATAATGAATGATTCCCATCCCCTTGGAAAACAAAGCAAAACAATTCTTGTTTATTCTATGGATATATAAACTATTACATTTGCGGTGGAAGGTAATTCGCTAGCTTTCTCTTCTTAAACTAGTTCTGAAATATTTCTCTCAATGAAGTTAACAAATTTGACATTTTAAGAGCAATAATTTATGACAAGTTTTCTATTGTGTTAATAGCAATGTTGATGCATCTCATGTCTGTGAAAACCTAGGTTTGAATTACAAAACTTTCTATTTCTAAGCCATTAATTGCCATTCAGAACACCCCAGAGATATGTAAGCTTATAAGTGTACTTATCTTACATATCTTATATCTTATGTAAGATATGTAAGATAAGTACACTTAACTGAGATTTTCAGTGGCAGTAAAGCATAGGGATAACTTGTAACCAAGTACAATATGATAAGAAATGGCCTTTTTAAGAAATTGTTGAATAAAGATGACATGGCAAACATCTTATTCATTGAAACTATTTATTCTGGCAAATATCCATACAAAATAAGTTGCATGGTAACACTAAAAACAGGAACAGAAACATAAGAAATTTTAAAAATAAATAATTTATCCATCATTTATAAAAATAAATGGAAGAATTGAGAAAGTGCTTCTACACCAGCAGTAAGAAAAATAACACAGAGAATAAAAGATGAAAGCCTTTTTTTTCCCTTGGATTGATTTGGCTTTTAAAAATATTCATGTTTAATTATTAAGAGGGCTACCAACACAAAAACATGGGGAGAAGCTTTTGTATTAGTGATACTCTTCGAAATTATTGTTATCAGTTATTTCCCAAATTTAAAAAAAAATTAGTAAAATAAAGCTATATTAAATTTTGTGATATACAGACATGCAAACACACATAAACTTGATAAATCAGTTCTTCAAAATGAATTTTGATGAAGTTATACAGAAGAAGCAAAAATAAACGTTAATAATAAATGATGTGTCCAACAGCCTTACTGATAATTTTTTGGTATGGAGACTAGAATGATATCATTTTGTAGGAAAAGCCTGTGATAAATACTGAAATCCCAGCAAAGGTGGCATCCCCATTGGATCTCTCAACTCAACAGGGAACCAGGATATCGTGGACTTTGTTCCTAAAGCATCCTACAAGGCCTATGGTTACAGGTGCTACAGTCTGGGCAATTTTGTTTTCAAGGAAACAGAGATGATGGTTAAAGAATAATACTCTGTGGTAATTCAACTTTGCATTTTATAATTGGAAATACAGTGGAAGGTAGCATGCTATGATCTGAATATTTGTGTCCCCCCAAAGATGATGGTATTAGGAGGTGGGTCTTTGGGTTGTGCTTAGGTCATGAGAGTGGAGTCCTCATACATAGAATTAGTGCCCTTATAAGCATTTTTAAGTCCTCAGAGAGATCTTTAGTCATTTACATCATGTAAGGGCACAGTGAGAAGCCACCTGCCAGGAATTAAGAAGAAGGCTCTCACCAGAAGTTGACAATGCTGGTGTCTTGATCTTGGACTTTCAGCCTCTAGGACTGTGAACAATAAATTTCTGTTGTTCATGATCCTCAAAAAAAAGAAGTCTATTACTCTCTAGATTTTAAGAGAACATGGAAAGGAAAATTATTTTCCTTTATTTACCCTTGAAAATACCTGTTCCCCAATGCGAGGCAGTCCAGATAATTAAAAATTGGTACCCAACATCTTATTTTTAGCCTTGGTGGTTAAAATGTTCTACAAATGCTATGATAGGGGCTTCCCTGGTGGTGCAGTGGTTGGGATTCCACCTGCTGATGCAGGGGACGCGGGTTCGTGCCCCAGTCTGGGAGGATCCCACGTGCCGTGGGGCGGCTGGGCCCGTGAGCCATGGCTGCTGAGCCTGCGCATCCGGAGCCTGTGCTCCGCAACGGGAGAGGCCACAGCAGCGAGAGGCCTGCGTACTGCAAAAAAAAAAAAAAAAAATGCTATGATAAAATACTATTCTAATGAATGTTATGCCTCAGAGTTACATGATATGCTGTGCTTCCCAAGGGGTGGTATAATTCAAATTACAACCTAGTAATTTAAATTATTTTTATCATTTTATCCTTGGAAATCTCTAAGCATCTGTGAGGTTTGTGACTGCATCTTCTGTCTTAAGGAAGCTGATAATTATCAATTTCAAATGATCTATTAAAATGGAAAAAAACTTAGAAGCAGCAGATCTTCCAAAGCATGGTTTAGATTACATTTTAGTACTAATGTCACATTAAAGAAAGTATGTTTAAACCAAGCAATAATGTATCAATTCTATGTTTTGGGAATAATTTGAACAATTTGAATTTCGCTCCAAATATTGACATCGTCGATATTATTTTAAATTATGTTAAATGAAAGAATGTGTACTTTTGTTTGGAGACTCAGAAACAGTCTAATGCAATTTACTTAAATTTTATCACAAAAGAATATACTCTAATTTAATTTTAAAGATTATGACATATTATAATAATGTGACTCCCAGTGGCATGGTACAGGGACCAAATTAACATGTTTTTTTTTAATTGAACCAGTATATCAATTCACATTAGACCTAAAAAATGTACCAGAGCTTCTAATAGATTTAATGCTGAATCTAGTATGTATAAGTCTTTCAAATTTTATAGAGACAATATTTCATAACTTTAATCATAATTCAAATCAACTCTAGCAAAGTGTTGAATCTCTCTGGATGGAACTCTAAAAATGATCATTAACTTCTATAAAATGTTATTTATAGTCTATTAACTATTGAAACTCTGTATTCTAAAAAGTTAAACACAATATTCATGATGTTTATAAAATATCTCATTATTTTTAATTGGCATATAATGACAGTGAGTATTGTTCACAAACACGTGGAAGCATGAAATGGGCTTTATTTCTGGTTTTTAAATTTTGTTTTTGTTGAAAAATTTTTTCTTCCCTGTTACTTTTATATTGGTACATCATGGTTTCATATTATTTTTAGTAGATTTCAATATGAAATCTATTATGAAGAAGCATTTATCTCTCTTTCCATATACATATATACCTACCCATACCACGCCACACATGTACACATATATGATACATATATGTGGCACATATCCATATGTATATGTGTATCATATATGAAATGTGTATCATATATGCATATCATATATATAATATATGATACAAATGTAAGAATGTATTGAGAGTCAAATGTTACATTTGGCATACCAAAATTTTCACTAATTTCAAAATCTATTAAACTTTCCATGAGGTACATTGGATTGAGTAGAATATTTTAGATCCTTCTAATAATTATTTTTATAGAAATAAAAATGTCTAAAGGTTGAATATTTTGAAGTAAAGATTCCATTTTAGGCTCAATCACTGACACAATTTTATAGAAATGTACATTTCTTTCCTTCATCTTATACCTAGGTAATTATCAGAGTCATATATCATATAAACACTACCCATATTGTTGTAAAAAGGTGAAAGCCAGTGACCAAATTGGAGTGGAATTCATAAAGATTAATAGCCTTCTTATATGAAAAATGGATACAATTATTTGTATACTATGATTCCAACTATGTAAAATCAGGACAGAGTAAAAAAAAAAAAAAAATCATGGGAAAAAAATCATCAAAGCAACAGTGGTAATAACTGTATGGTTTCAAAGATATTAATACTATATATTTTGGAACGTCAAGCTCTTCAGGGTAAAGTCTTGGTTTATTTTTCTTCTTATAGTATACAAGGAATTAGATAAACAAGTCAGATTTGCTTGAAGCTATTCTAATGCTCCTGAATGTGTAGAGGAGTTTAACAGACTTCTGTAAGGGTGAAATGGGATATGCACATATGACCACTCTTACATTAGAACTGCCATTGTATATCAGAAAGCTAATGAGGGAATCTTTGTCTCACCCTACATCCCATTCCTTCAGAAGTTAGTAAGATTCCTCCTGAAAGAAATACAGATTCCAAAGTTTCCTATTCTTAACTGAAAACACCCATAGACACTAATGACAATAGTAACAACATACACCATGACAAACAATGAAGTCTTTAGCACTCCTCATAAACCATAGGATTGACATGAGTTTGACAAAACTGCTCTTCCTCACTTGGTCCCCAATACTTTTAGTGGTTGCTTCTTATTTATCAGGCTGCTACTCCTGATTTTGCATAGAACCTCAAGGGTTAATGCAATCCCTAATTGTTCCTTATTATCCTGGGGAATGGCTTAGCATTCGTTAATGGTAATCAGCTGAAGAAAAGTAGCCAGAACTGCTCTACTACAATGATAACAGAGTTTTTAAACTAAACTTCAAAAGCTTTTTTCAAATCATTAATTGAAATACATAATAAAAGCTACCCAGTTGTGCCATGAAATAGCTCTTGTCTAGCCTGGTTATACTACTGAAGCTCCATGGGAGGAAATCTGGGAACTCTGCGATCCAAACAAATATACTTATTTGAAAAATGATTTTTAAAATATCTTCAAATGAAAATGTTTGCCTTTTTCAGTCCAAGTGATAATTATAGAATACCTAGAGCTCTTATATAAAATATTGCTTCATGTTGCAGGAAACATAATGATGTAAAAACACACATATCTATCTCTCTATATTATACATCTGAAATCAGATGATATAAAATTATGGCAAAGAGGTTCAACTCTTATGTTTGAAAATCTGAGCCCCATAAAAGTAATAAACCACATGTATCTGACAAACTGATAGCAAAGACAGAAGAAAATCAATTAAGTGAAAAGAAATTACTCAAGCAATGGAAAAATAATATCACCTGTTCCATTTTCTAATGTAAATATGTAACTAGGAAATGGATTCTTTGTTTAACATAGACAAAATGTCTTTCAAAATGTTCTTAATGATCTGTTGTATTTTCCAGAGTTATTGTGCTTATTTTCCATTAAGACCTTGTGTGTATATCCCAACTGCAGGTTCTTTTGAACTCTTTTTAAAAAATATTCATTTGTCTATAGAATACGGTTAGGATACATGAGAAACACAGATAGTATATATACCAACATATTACTAATATTTATTTAAGTATTTAAGACTGTTGTGTAATATATTTAATGAGTAGTGTTGGTTTGTGCATCATGAAAAATTACATTTACATTTTGTAGTGGAAAATCTCTCTTGAGAGGTTTGTCAATTATTCTCCTCAGAATAAGTGTATGCTTTCAACATGGTACAGGTGTGTTTCTTTCTAGGATTAGGCACAAAAAGAAAAAAAAAAACTTTAACTTATAAAGTAACTAAGCTATGGCATAAAAGTAATAATCAAGATTAATTTTGAATTGATGAATTCCAAGTTAATCTGAATTTCAACAGGCTGTCAGAAAGAGGTTTCCCTCCTACCTCTGCCCAACCTCTCTAGGCTTGCTAGAGGAAGCTGTCAGAGAACACTGACACCCCCCTTCCATGCCACCTCCCTTACCTCCACTCTAGACCACTTCAGAAAAACTTAAATTTTGGAGGTACCAATGGTGTTGTAAGAAGAAAAGAAGGTTGAAGATTCCCATTTTGTAGCATTTTAATTCCTGTCTGCTGCTGAACAAGGCATAAAATATCGGAGTCACTCAGAGGTGGAGCCGTTGTCATTTCACTTTGACTTTCTCAAAGTCAGTCATATATTTAAACTAATAAAAACAGTATAGAGGTCGGTTACACAATGATCACCTTCTTGCTGACCACTACCACACTGAAATGCCAATAATTAAAGTTTTTGCAGTTTTTTTGGGTTTGTTACCACTTTTCATCCACCATTATTCTCTCAAGATTTAAGGAAGTTTTCCCTTTTCCTCTTAGTTTAGCCTCCTTTATGACAGGTAATCACCAGCCCCAATTTTTTTTGTCATGTTTGGGTGAGAGGGACACCATGAAGACTCATGACTACACCTTCTAAATAATATGGTGTGGGGCTTCCCTGGTGGCGCAGTGGTTGAGAATCTGCCTGCTAATGTAGGGGACACGGGTTCGAGCCCTGGTCTGGGAAGATCCCACATGCCGCGGAGCAACTGGGCCCGTGAGCCACAACTACTGAGCCTGCGCGTCTGGAGCCTGTGCTCCACAACAAGAGAGGCCGCGATAGTGAGAGGCCCGTGCACCACGATGGAGAGTGGCCCCCGCTTGCCACAACTAGAGAAAGCCCTTGCACAGAAACGAAGACCCAACACAGCAAAAAATAAATAAATTAAAAAAAAAAAAAAACTAAATAATACAGTGTGCCAAATAGTTAATGCTGCACATAACAAGCAAATAATGAATTCTATCTTCATGTCTATACCAATTATTCTGAGGCTTTTGGATACATTTTTCCTTTACACATACACCAGCTGCAGCAGCAGGTAATTCCAGTTGCCAACACAATATAAATTCCCAATTTTTCCTGTCAGAACCCTGATTTAGTTTGGGACATCAGTGTGCTCAAGTAAGATTACTCAATTTCTCAGCTCATAAAGCCAGAGAAGGCAAAGTGACACAGTTCTGTCCAGTCATATGTAGGTAGAATTAGACATCCTTTCCCAAGTTTAATGGCATAGTCTTGCTTTTAGTCCATTTTTTTTCTTTACTTCCTTCCTAGACAGTCAACATGAGGCTATGGGGCCCCGATGTGCAGTAATCATCTATCAAATGAAAGTGCAAGCATGATGGTAGGAGGCCCCAATATGGACCAGAGAGAAAGAGCCTGGAATATAAAGGGCATCCCTGAGCCTCAATATTAGCCTTAATTATGGCCTAACGTTAGGCTTCTTGTAGTGTGAGTCAAGTAATCGTGCTTCAGTTCAAACCACTGAAATGTTACTTGCACATGAATTTCTAACGGACTGTTTTAAAACATGATCCAGTATTGCTCTCAGTGATATTTTAGAACATCCTATGTGCCCAGCACTTTGCTAAAGAAGGAATTCATTTATAGGACAGCAGTTGGTCAACATTCTCTGAGGCATCTTTAAGCTCTAAAATATTATGCTTCAAGTTTACTTCTATCTATTGCAATCATAGTTTTTGAACCACAAAGTGAAACAACTTGCCCGAAAATTTTTTGCGTGTTTCTATGAATGTGAGTCTGGGAGATACAGTCTAGATTCTAGAAGTACCTAAAATTTCTGCAACACTTCTGTTGTATGGTACTAGGAGAAAAGTATGATTAAAATCTGAGTCACCTCAGAAAACTACAATAGCACATTCTAAAATAGTAACAGATAATGACAAAAAATACTGACAAAAAGATTGGTGCTCAGGTTCAAGAGTATGGCAGTCATTAAATCTCTGTTTTTTAAAGATGCTATTCCTTAACATACAGTATGTGATTTTGTAAGAGTTTAGATTCCTTTAAATGATTTGTTTATTTTTTGCTGGATAAAATACATGAATTTGTAATAATTTAAAAAAACACCTAAAAATGTATGCTCTAAACAATATTTTTTTAAAACATGGTCTATATCAAAATCACTTGGGGTTGTTGCTAAGAAATGCAAATTCAAAAGACACACTGAAGATTTATTTAAAAATCTCAATTTCTGGGGGTGGGTTTAGGATTCTGTTTTTAAAATAATTTGTTCTGGATGATTCTTGTGCTCATTTTCATTTGAGAAGTTCTACCATAGTGGACACAGTAGAATCCTAAATCTCTTGATTTACAGTTTAGAGTTGGCTTCTAGCAATGGCTTAAAATGCTTGGCATAAACCTTGGGACTCACATCAAATACTCAGACTTAATTTCTTCTATATTTAATTTTAATGCTAATGTCTCTAGAAAGCAGAGATCTAATGCATTATCTCATCTGATATATTCTCAGCCATGATATACTGTGGATAATGAGATAAGGTCTTTCGTGATATTCCACTTTAAATCCATAGGTTTTTTTTTTTTAAATAGATAATTATATCTAATGTAGTTTGGCTGAGTTGTGTGAAGGCAAGAACACCAATAACGTGGTAAAATGAGCTATCTGATAACTGAAAGAGAATTTTTCCATTTAATAAATTTTAATATCACTAGTAATGCAGAGCTTATTTGAGATGAAGCATCTTAAATAGAGAGTGCAAAGCAAAGAAGTTTCATTCCAGTTGTTGCTATAAATCCTGTACATAAACATTGAAAAAACTATAATATTGATTTAAAAAGAAACAAACAAATTTTGTGACATTGTGTGTAAAGCGCATAGAAATAGATACTGGTAAACATATAAAAATTGTAAACTACTTGAAAATCATGGGAAATATGGTTCATCTTATTTCTATCAAAAGGGGTCACACTTTTAAAAATTACCATACTACTAGAAGATCAGCTTAGCCAAGTGACTGAACCCTCTAAGAAATATCTCTGTCTTTCAGTATGTCAGTTGGAATAGTCACACACTATTTATTGAGAATTACTAATAGGATGAGATCTAGATCTATTTTACCCTTGAATTTGTACAGCATGGCTTTATACTAAATATTTCAATGGAGAGACACTGTTACACAGACAATATATTGACAATTTTGATTATATCATTTTCATGCAAATAGAGCAAGTAATAGAAAAAAACAAAGATGAATAAGCATTCTGTATGTTGACTTGATGATATTAATATTTATACTAAAGTTTTATACTAAAAGACAATAGAAGAGGAAATTGCTAAAGGGACAAACTCTAAAAGTGATTGGAAGGACTGTTTGTCTGGAAAAATACACAGAATGGAAGTATAAGGATAGATTAAGTACATTAAATTTCCTGTACAAAATTAGTGATGAATAATATTTTTAAATGTCAAAATAATTCAAGATGTTCACAAGTAACTAAAGATAATACTACTAGATATAGAATTTCTGGTGTAAATTAGAAAAAATTTTAAAAGTCACCTCATCACAAATATTTTTTTTTGTTATATATTTGCTATCCATTTTTGCATCCCCACAGTATAGATGTAAAAAACTTATTTTGTGGTAAAAGGCAGTATTTTCCTGAGAGGTTTCCATAGAACCTAATATGACAAATCTCTCAGCAAATTATGCCGTATAAAATTCATTATAGTACCACAAATGCATTTCTAAATTTGACAATATGTATCTAGATAATGGTGTTTATACCTCAAGCCATTACTAACTAGCTTGAGCATCAATAAGGAAGTTTCATGATGTGTATTCAATTGTTCTTGAATCAGCCTTGAAACTGCAACTTAATATATTACATATACCATTAAATGTGTCCTTGCTTTCTGATTTGGCACAAAATGGTACATCTTTGGGAAAGGAATGACAATTTTTTTAAAAAGATAAGTACATTTCTTTATTCATAATTCAAATTAAATTCCATCTTTTTAAGTAAAAGAAATGTTTTTAAGTTGACAGTGAAATTATTTTATCCTTGAAAAGAGCAACAAAGTTTAACCTTTTAAGAGTGCTATAAGTTGAATTTTGCTATGATCTTATCTTCATCTGAAACACTCAGAATAGGGTTGAAAATAAGTTTGTCTTAATCTAGACATGGATTGTCACAGAATTTAAACTTACACTAATATGACAGAACTAATAAGATGAGGACTTTCATATTTCATTTACTTAAGTTCAAAATATCAAGCTTTATAAAATATGATATTAACATAGTGAATTACCCTTCATGATTTATTTTTGATTATTTTCAAAACAAAAAGTTAAAAGAATCAATGTTTTATATATATGCTCATACCAAATCTAGTGAGTAATAACATTTTGAAGTCCTCTATCATATCTGAAGAAGTCAAAGACTTGATGTTGCAGCTTGGCATCTAGAATTATAAAATGGTACTGTGATTTTCTTTATCCAATCCTCTATTTTCAGATGGTGAATCTGAGACATCATAGGGTTAAATGATGTGTTCATGTCCCTACTTAGTGGCAGCTCACATTCTTAGCTGGGCAATGGAACCCTGACAGACCAGTCTTTATTTGTGGCTATTCTCATTTTGCTGCAAATAATTTCTTTTTTTGGCTAAACATATATTTTAGCCACCCATTGTTTACACAAAATTGTCAGTAACAAAAAGTAAGTTCATAGATAGAAAGTTTTACAGGTAATTGCAGAACTTAAGAGCTGAACCTTTTCAAAAATTTTATTTTTGAAACACCATATTTTAATGACCTTTACTTACATTTACTTGGAGCAGAAAAGATTTGTTAAGAAAATTTAAATTTCCAGCAGGAAATGCAAAAGCAAATTTTAGTAATTCAGCAATACCACATGAATGTAGAAGACACAATTTAGAAGGCTAAAATAGTCTTCCTTTTAAAAAAAATATATTTTAAAATTATTTTAAAAATATATTGTTCATCTTCCAAAACAGAAATCATCCTTTTTATTAATGCGCACACAAAATCTAAACTTGGGGGAAGGGATGCATCCCCTAAGACCTAAGCTTTCTATAAACAGCAAGTTGTTCTTGTAAAAACTCAACCTATCAAATGGCCAGAGCCATCACTGGCAGAAGCAGAATCTTATCACTGAAACTCAAATTACTTGCCAACATTTCTGAGGTTACTGGAGTGAAACCATCTCGACAAAAGCATATTTTTCATTAGGTTTGTGCTCTTGGATGCTTTGTCTATTATATAGGAACTTCCTTAAGAGATACAAGAAATTATATGAGGTCTATCTGATAAATGCACACAGAATAACCAACTTCTTAGGGTTGGAAATAAGTTCTTTTAAACGAGAAGCTACATTTTAAAAAAATCTCCAAATGCAGTAATTATAATCATTTCTTTCCTTTTGTAGTAGTAGAAAATGTAGATTCAAATATATTTAATTTTAATTCAAAATCAACTGCTTTTGAGATAGGAAAAAAAAATAATCACAAAACATGAAGGGCATTAAAATACCAGTACTTCACTAACATTTCAAAAGGTGTTTTATTCTTGTAAGACAACATATCTTTTAAAGGAGTGACTTTCTATTTCTTTTCCCCCTGAGAAAACCTCAGAGAGCAGAGAATTAAACAAAGGTAGGCTTTAGAGGCATCAAATTAGAATATAAAATAAGCATGTCTAATTCACATATAACAATGCCTTTTGAACAAAAAACAGTCCACAGGACCAAATATCTGTAAATGAAGTTTTCATCATAGTCACTGTGTAAACACTAAAGCATTATTTGAAAAATTAGATCATCACTAAAAGAATCTGAATTTTGCAAAATTGTTCCACCCAAGTGTAAAAGTTTATAGTGATTAAGCAAATTATTATTCTATTACTTTTTTTATAAAAAGAAACAAGTACTTAACCTTAAAAAAAGTTCAAAAACTATGAGAAAAATCATGCAAATATATTCACAATTCTTCAACAGATGATTTCATTGTTAAATACAACGTATTTGTTGAAAAATTCTACTTCAAAATAGTGTTTTACTGCTTAATTGTGACTATTGAATCAATAAATAACAATACATGGAAGTGAAAATGTGAAAATTATAATAAGGAGTATTTATAATTTAAAATGATAATTTATGTCTAAATAAAAAATTATATTTCATCTAAATATAACATTTCTCCTATGGTGGTAGATATTTCCATTTTAGTAAGATAAATTCTTCTTAAAACAAATAATTATTATAAAATTTTCCATCTAGAAACTTTAGTTTCTCTTTGTTTCTTGAAAATGTGTTTTTTAATGAGTAAGATTAATTGCTAAATTCTACTTTTGGTAGCTACCTAAACAATTATTTCAAATGCCTCATATAATTTAAAAAAAATTTATTCAATTAAAATTTGTGAATAATCTACTAATTAGATCCTATCTCCCTAATCATGATTATGCTCTTTACATGATAGAGGAAAATAATTTTTTACAACTAAACAAATATAAACTTTTACTCTATTCATATCCCAAAAAAAGGCATTGTAAAGTTTACATTTGAATTGGATACCTTTAATTGTGATTTTAAAAACAGAAAAATAAGGACTTTGTCTATAAGAAAAAAATTCATTATTAATTAAGCCTGGTTAATTAACCAACTAAAATCTGGTTATATTTTCACTTATTCCTCATACAATTTATAGACCACTAAGAAGTATAAAATGGTTCATATCTGAAAATATTAATATTATAAAGCTAATAAACTTATAAGTTCCTCTAAAAGACAGGTATTACAATAACTTATTGTAGCATAAGATATTCTTGGAAACCCAAACCCTAAAATAAATATTCTCTAAATATTTATTCTGGATGTTTAAATTCATTTTTATAATTTTCTTGGAGAAGAAAATTTTATTTGAAAGTATTTTATAGAGGAAAATATTTCAGCCAGTTTTGATAGCACATCACATGATTAAACATGTTCACAATAATGAATGTAAATAAATGTAGGTTCTCTAAACATCTTTTGTGCCCTGATAAATATTTATCCTTGCCTTTTGTGATGAAGTCTATTGTCTACAGTTTCACCAAGGCAGAAGGTGGGGAGGGACACCTCCAAAGAGTTCGAAAGACCACGGGTGTGGAATGGGTGTTTCTATACAAAAAACATTTAATTAAGATCATTTCTGATTTTGAATCTCCCTCTGTGCTGATGAAAAGCCGAGCTATACGGAAGAAGAAGGGCTCCCGCTGGCTGTAAACAGGGTAGAACAAATACGCTGCTGCTCCAAAACAAGGAAACATGGGCCCCCCTGCTGGCTAGCAATGGGAGGAAGTTATCTCCCACAGACTTCAGAGATAAGTCCAAGAAAGGGATATACATATGAGAAACATAGGCACTTGGAGAAGGAAGAGGAAATGGAGCTAAACTATTCATCATGGTTTATTTCCACTGGTGTCTCATGATGCCGTCAGATTTCTGAGCACAAAATGGCTGGGACTTTATATTTCAGAAATCATGGCTGTAATATTTCTAAAGGGGCAGGGAGGTTAACCCCTAATACTCTACTGTATTAGCAGCAGAATGACGTATCAATAGGCTGTTTTGTGCATCAAATGATGAATATTGTCTCATTACTACTTCACGTTGATGAAACACTCCTTTTTTCCATTGAATCTCCAGCAATAAAACATCATAATAAAGCACTTTATAAAATGGAGATCTTTAATAAAGAAAATAGAATGGAATCCACGTGTTCCCCAAAATGTTAAACATTTGAAAGAAAAAGGTTGGCAGCCCAGTTTGTAGTTTTGAACCACGCTGGTTTCATGGAAATTAGAGTGGTGACGTTAGGGAAAACTTGATTCATCCCTCCTTTGACAGCTTCTTTGTAAAGTTGTAGAAAGTGAACTTGAAAAACCTGATACATTATGAACCTATCCCACAATATTTGGTTCCATAAGGCTTTTATATATAATCTCCAAATTTCTAACTCCATGCTCATAGCGTTTACCAAATATATATATATAATTACAAATCGTGTTTGACTCATTAGGTCTTCTGACTCATCTCTATTAAAATTTATTTAAAAATAAAATTAAAAATAAATAAATACCAATATTCCAGTTTAGTATAATTACATTAAATAACCCTCCATCAGTTGAAATTTGCATATTGAAAAAACTTCCTTCCTGTTTCTTAAGAAACTGTCCATTAGCACAGGGGTCCCCAACCCCCAGGCCGGGGACCGGTAGCGGTCTGCGGCCTGTCAGGAACCCGGCCGCACAGCAGGAGGTGAGCGGCTGGCTGCTGAGCGAAGCTTCATCTGCCGCTCCCCATCACTCGCATTACTGCCTGAAACATCCCCCACTTCGCTCGCATTACCACCTGAACCATCCCCACCATCCCTCGTCCATGGAAAAATTGTCTTCCATGAAACTGGTCCCTGGTGCCAAAAAGGTTGGGGACCACTGCATTAGCAGGTTGTTCTTGTTTCTTCATGTTGTTGGTTGAAAGATTGGGATTTCAAGCAAAATTAAATCTTACTAAGGAACAATAACATTATAACCTGTGATATTACAGTGATACCCTGGTGACAATGGTTTGTTTTATTTTATTACTTAGTAGAATATAATTTTCTAGTGAAACTCTAAAGATGGGCAGAAGGCTGGAGCAATGTTTATGTTAAAAATTATCAAAAGGAAAATATAGAAAACAAAGAGATAGTAGTAGTTATAAATTTACACTTTTAAACCTAAAATGTATGCTTATCATAAATTGGCTGTTTATTTGATTATAAAATGAGTAGCAGTTATGAAAAAAGACCATAGAATGTAAAGTAGAAAAACACTGTATAGGATTCCTATCAATGAACTATGTGGAGAAGCAATTATTCTGTAGAGATAAAATAAACCCCCGTCTCCTTTTCACTAACTGTGGGTGTATAGTGACACAGTCCAGGCCTTCTGATTCTCAGGTTCTCTGAGAAGGAGCAACAATAATATTCTACCTGCTTTGCAATACAGGCTTATATTGAGAAGAAAAGATTTCCTGTCATTCAGGATCATAAATAAGTTATCCCTAAAATTATCTCATCCAGTAGAAAATGATTGTGATACTCACTGGAACTTGGTTACAAATGCTCCAATTTTCCTCCTTCATGGGCACTTAGTAGGAATATACGTTCTCATCCCTTTGAATTAGCTATGCCTGTATGACTTGTGTCAGCCAATGAAATGTGAGCAGATGGGAAGCTTCAGAGTTAGCATGCCATTCACCAGAGTCCCTCTCTCTGCTCTATCAGTCAAGGTGGTCCCTCCATCAGCCTGGACTTCAACTAACTTTAACATGAACAAGACTCTCTGCTCTATAGTATAAGTAAAAAGTAAACCCTTATTGAGATAGACCAATAAAATATGGGATAGCTTATTACTGCAGCATAACCTAGAATATTCTGACTCACAAAATATATAAATTCCCAAAGGTCAAAATTATAAAAGTTATACCCAAAGGACTAAAAGTAAATAACTTTGTCTTTTTGACACAAACTGTGATGGCATTTTCAAATCAATTACAGTCCATTTTTAATTCCTACATTTCTAATCACCAATATCAGCTCTTTAGTTTTTTCTGTTATCCACTCATTTTCATAACAGGAAATTAAATTAAATGGTAAATTAACTGCACAAATACTGTCACACAGACAAAAATGGTGACACTATCAAAACTGTTGCCTTGAAGCAAAACCACAGTAAAACTGTATGAAATTTTCATGTATAAACTGATGTTTAAAGGAGTGAATTTGACATAAAAAAGAAAAGCTGGGGATATCAACATTAAAGTCTATGTTAAAAAGACAAATGTTAGTCATTGATCATATACCATTAATAAGAAAGTGTTTTATAAACTGTGACATATCATATAAAATTGAAATTTCCCAACAAATAGATCCTTTAACCCTTAACACAATAAAAGCTGTGCCTTAAATTCCATACATTAAACTGATCAATCTGTCAATTTTTGTCAGTCTTTGTTCAAAATGGACCATAACTTACCATGAAGATGGGGTTTTATGATGTGTCTGAGTTCAGATGTATTCCTAAAGTACTGTGGCATAGCTACATTCTGCTTAAGTCTACTTGGAGAGTACAGTTGACCCTTGAACAACACGGATTTGAACTGCATGGGTCCACTGATACATGGTTTTTCATACTGAAAAATTTCTACAGCACTATATCATCCTGAGGCTGGTTGAATCCTTGGATGCAGAACCACAGATATGAAGGGTAGAATATGGGACCTGAGCATCCTTAGATTTTGGTATCCCTGGTGGGTCCTGGAACCCATCCTCTGTAACAAATGTACTTCCTTTATTGGAGTCCCTCTGGCATAATCTGTACACCTCTAGTCCTTTCAATGAGTGAAGCTTCATTACTTGTAAATGAATGAATGAATGAATACAAAGAAGAAATGTATTCAATTCACCAATGATAACAGCCATTTTTGAGAATTTACCATATACAAAGTAGCTGATGAGTGCTAGGGCAGAGGTTCTCAATGCTGGAGTGACATTAAAATCATCTGGGAAGATTTAATAAACACCAGCTCCTGAGCCCTGCCTAAAACCAATTAAATCAGGATCTTTGCAACTAGACCTGATTATTCTTCCTCCCCCACCGAGTAGGGGGATTTGTGGTCATATAGTAACATTATATTTTACTTTTTAAAATACCATACATATTTAAAGTATACAATTAGATAAGTTTTGACATAGGTAGATGCACATAAAATATCACGACAATCAACTTTTATTATCTATCCATGAATATTTTAAAAATATTCTCAGTTGTTTCTGAAGAGCAGCCAAAGTTGAACAACACGGTTCCAGATAGAGAGAAAGACAGATAAGAATGATACCTCTCTAGTAGCATAATATCATTCTTAGGGGACTAGCAAATAGGTAATTCTGAACACAAGGGAGACTAAAATAAGTCTAAATACAGAAACAAGCATTGTATTGTGAAAAAACCATAGGAATGAGAAAAACATCTTCACATTAGAGTTAGCCACAATCAACTATAATCTGATGAATGACAAATTTCTATTATAGCTAAAATCATTTATGTTTTATAACATCTTACATGACAAAATCATCATATTCATCATCTGAAATAACTTTTACTCTGAAACAAAACTATAAAATTTGTCTTTCAAAAACTCTCAATAAAAATAGCTTACTCTCCTCTGAATCACATAAAAATAACAGTATTTCAAAATAATATTTAAAATATATTGCAATGAAAATAAATCAATGTTAATATTTGCTGTTATGATAACTAACAACTCATTTACAAAAAAGTACCTGTTAGATGCTATTTCAGAATTTTATTTAAAAATTCAAAAAAGCCTACATCAAAAAAAAGCCTACATCAAACAAAATTTCATTTTATTTTTAATACTGAGATATTTATTTTAATTCTTCTGTACTCAGTCTGATTTGACCCAGTTCACTTTTTATAATTAATCTGAAGTTATTGTGAAAGATTTTGTCATGCTTATCTGTATATATTTATCACTATTGTTATGGTTCATCTATCACTGACTAGCTTCATGAACTTGATACTTCACTGAACTTTTCTGGTACCATATTTATATAACATGGCATTAGGTTACATGCTCTCAAGAAAACTATCAGATATATAAAACTATAATTTTATTTTATTTTATATTTTTTAACAACTTTATTGGAGTATAATTGCTTTACAATGGTGTGTTAGTTTCTGCTTTATAACAAAGTGAATCAGTTATACATATACATATGTTCCCATATCTATCCCTCTTGGGTCTCCCTCCCTCCACTCTCCCTATCCCACCCCACTAGGTGGTCACAAAGAACCAAGCTGATCTCCCTGTGCTATGCGGCTGCTTCCCACTAGCTATTTATTTTATGTTTGGTAGTGTATATATGTCCATGCTACTCTCTTACTTTGTCACAGCTTACTCTTCCCCCTCCCCATATCCTCAAGTCCATTCTCTAGTAGGTCTGTGTCTTTATTCCTGTCTTAATCCTAGGTTCTTCATGACCATTTTTTTTCTTAGAATCCATATATATGTGTTAGCATACAGTATTTATTTTTCTCTTTCTGACTTACTTCACTCCGTTATGACAGACTCTAGGTGCATCCACCTCACTACAAATAACTCAATTTCGTTTCCTTTTATGGCGGAGTAATATTCCATTGTATATATGTGCCACATTTTCTATATCCATTCATCTGTTGATGGACACTTAGGTTGCTTCCATGTCCTGGCTATTGTAAATAGAGCTGCAATGAATATTGTGGTACATGACTTTTTTTGAATTATGGTTTGCTCAAGGTATATGCCCAGTAGTGGAATCGCTGGGTTGTATGGTAGGTCTATTTTTAGATTTTTAAGGAACCTCCATACAGTTCTCCATAGTGGCTGTATCAATTTACATTCCCACCAACAGTGCAAGAAGGTTCCCTTTTCTCCACACCTTCTCCAGCATTTACTGTTTGTAGATTTTTTGATGATGGCCATTCTGACCGGTGTGAGATGATTTCTCATTATAGTTTTGATTTGCATTTCTCTAATGATCAATGATGTTGAGCATTCTTTCATGGGTTTGTTGGAAATCTGTACCTCTTCTTTGGAGAAATGTCTATTTAGGTCTTCTGCCCATTTTTGGATTGGGTTGTTTGTTTTTTCGATATTGAGCTGCATGACCTGCTTGTAAATTTTGGAGATTAATCCTTTGTCAGTTGCTTCATTTACAAATATTTTCCCCCATTCTGAGGGTTGTCTTTTGGTCTTGTTTATGGTTTCCTTTGCTGTGCAAAAGCTTTTAAGTTTCATTAGGTCCCATTTGTTTATTTTTGTTTTTATTTACATTTCTCTAGGAGGTGGGTCAAAAAGGATCTTGCTGTGATTTATGTCATAGAGTGCTCTGCCTATGTTTTCCTCTAAGAGTTTGATAGTGTCTGGCCTTACATTTAGGTCTTTAATCCATTTTAAATTTATTTTTGTGTATGCTGTTATGGAGTGTTCTAATTTCATACTTTTACATGTACCTGTCCAGTTTTCCCAGCACCACTTACTGAAGAGGCTGTCTTTTCTCCACTGTATATTCTTGCCACCGTTATCAAAGATAAGGTGACCATATGTGCGTGGGCTTATCTCTGGGCTTTCTATCCTGTTCCATTGATCTATATTTCTGTTTTTCTGTCAGTACCATACTGTCTTCATTACTGTAGCTTTGTAGTATAGTCTGAATTCAGGAAGCCTAATTCCTCCAGCTCCGTTCTTCTTTCTCAAGCTTGCTTTGGCTATTCGGGGTCCTTTGTGTTTCCACACAAATTGTAAGTTTTTGTGTTCTAGTTCTGTGAAAAATGCCAGTGGTAGTTTGATAAGGATTGCATTGAATCTGTAGAGTGCTTTGGGTAGTAGAGTCATTTTCACAATATTGATTGTTCCTATCCAAGAACATGGTATATCTCTCCCTGTATTTGTATCATCTTTCATTTCTTTCATCAGTGTCTTATAATTTTCTACATACAGGTCTTTTGTCTCGTTAGGTTGGTTTATTCCTAGATATTTTATTCTTTTTGTTGCAATGGTAAATGGGAGTGTTATCTTAATTTCACTTTCAGATTTTTCATCATTAGTGTATAGGAATGCTAGAGATTTCTGATTAATTTTGTATCCTGCTACTTTACCAAATTCATTGACTAGCTCTAGTAGTTTTCTGGTACCATCCTTAGGATTCTCTATGTATAGTATCATGTCATCTGCAAACAGTGACAGCTTTACTTCTTCTTTTCCGATTTGGATTCCTTTTACTTCTCTGATTGCTGTGGCTAAAACGTCCAAAACTATGTTGAATACTAGTGGTGAGAGTAGGCAACCTTGTGTTCTTCCTGATCTTAGTGGAAATAGTTTCAGTTTTTCACCATTGAGGACGATGTTGGCTATGGGTTTGTCACACACGGCCTTTATTATGTTGAGGAAAATTCCCTCTATGTCTACTTTCTGCAAGGTTTTTATAATAAATGGGTGTTGAATTTTGTCGAAAGCTGTCTCTGCGTCGATTGAGATGATCATATCATTTTTCTCCTTAAATTTGTTAATATGGTGTATCACATTGATTGATTTGTGTATACTGAAGAATCCTTGCATTCCTGGGATAAACCCCACTTGATCATGGTGTATGATCCTGTTAATGTGCTGTTGGCTTCTGTTTGCTAGTGTTTTGTTGAGGATTTTTGGATCTATGTTCATCAGTGATACTGGCATGTAGTTTTCTTTTTTTGTGACCTCTTTGCCTGGTTTTGGTATCAGGGTGATGGTGGCCTCGTAGAATGAGTTTGGGAGTTTTCCTCCCCTGCTATATTTTGGAAGGGTTTGAGAAGGATCGGTGTTAGCTGTTCTCTAAATGTTTGATACAATTCACCTGTGAAGCCATCTGGTCCTGGGGTTTTGTTTGTTGGAAGATTTTTAATCACAGTTTCAATTTCAGTGCTTGTGATTAGTCTGTTCATATTTTCTATTTCTTCCTGATTCAGTCTCGGAAGGTTGTGCATTTCTAAGAATTTGTCCATTTCTTCCAGGTTTTCCATTTTATTGGCATAGAGTTGCTTGCAGTAATCTCTCATGATACTTTGTATTTCTGCAGTGTCAGTTGTTACTTCTCCTTTTTCATTTCTAATTCTATTGATTTGAGTCTTCTCCCTTTTTTTCTTGATGAGTCTGGCTAACGGTTTATCAATTTTGTTTATCTTCTCAAAGAACCAGCTTTTAGTTTTATTGATTTTTGCTGTTGTTTCCTTCATTTCTTTTTCATTTATTTATGAACTCATCTTTATGATTTCTTTCCTTCTGCTAACTTTGGGGTATTTTTGTTCTTCCTTCTCTAATTGCTTTAGGTGTAAGGTTAGGTTGTTTATTTGAGATGTTTCTTGTTTCTTAAGGTAGGATTGTATTGCTATAAACTTCCCTCTTAGAACTGCTTTTGCTGTATCCCATAGGTTTTGAGTCATCGTGTTTTCCATTGTCATTTGATTCTAGGTATTTTTTGATTTTCTCTTTGATTTCTTCATTGAGTTTTTGGTTATTAAGTAGTGTATTGTTTAGTCTCCAGGTGTTTGTATTTTTTTACAGTTTTTTTCCTGTGATTGATATCTAGTCCTTTGGCATTGTGGTCAGAAAAGATACTAGATACGATTTCAGTTTTCTTAAATTTACCAAGGCTTGATTTGTGACCCAAGATATGATCTATCCTGGAGAAAGTTCCATGAGCACTTGAGAAGAAGGTGTATTCTGTTGTTTTGGGGTGGAATGTCCTATAAATATCAATTAAGTCCATCTTGTTTAATGTATCATTTAAATCTTGTGTTTCCTTATTTATTTTCATTTTGGATGATCTGTCTATTGGTGAAAGTGGGGTGTTAAAGTTCCCTACTATAATTGTGTTACTGTTGATTTCCCCGTTTATGGCTGTTAATATTTGCCTTATGTATTGAGGTGTTCCTATGTTGGGTGCATAAATATTTACAATTGTTTTATCTTCTTCTTGGATTGATCCCTTGATCATTATGTAGTGTCCTTCTTTGTCTCTTGTAATAGACTTTATTTTAAAGTCTATTTTGTCTGATATGAGAATTGCTACTCCAGCTTTCTTTTGGTTTCTATTTGCATGGAATATCTTTTTCCGTCCCCTCACTTTCAGTCTGTATGTGTCCCTAGGTCTGAAGTGGGTCTCTTGTAGACAGCATATATATAGGTCTTGTTTTTGTATCCATTCAGCCAGTCTCTGTCTTTTGGTTCGAGCATTTAATCCATTTACATTTAAGGTAGTTATCGATATGTATGTTCCTATTACCATTATCTTAATTGTTTTGGGTTTGTTATTGTAGGTCTTTTCCTTCTCTTGTTATTCCTGCCTAGAGAAGTTCCTTTAGCATTTGTTGTAAAGCTAGTTTGGTGGTGCTGAATTCTCTTAGCTTTTGCTTGCCTGTAAAACTTTTAATTTCTCCATCAAATCTGAATGAGATCCTTGCTGGGTAGAGTAATCTAGTTGTAGGTTTTTCTCCTTCATCACTTTGAATATGTCCTACCACTCCCTTCTGGCTTGCAGAGTTTCTGCTGAAAGATCAGTTGTTAACCTTATGGGGATTCCCTTGTGTGTTATTTGTTGCTTTTCCCTTGCTGCTTTTAACATTTTTTCTTTGTATTTAATTTTTGGTAGTTTGATTAATATGTGTCTGGACATGTTTCTCCTTGGATTTATCCTATATGGGACTCTCTGTGCTTCCTGGACTCGATTAACTATTTCCTTTCCCTTATTAGGGAAGTTTTCAACTATAATCTCTTCAAATATTTTCTCAGCCCCTTTCTTTATCTCTTCTTCTTCTGGGACCCCTATAGTTCAAATGTTGGTGTGTTTAATGTTGTCCCAGAGGTCTCTGAGTGTCCTAAATTATTTTCATTCTTTTTTCTTTATTCTTCTCTGCAGTAGTTATTTCCACTCTTTTATCTTCCAGGTCACTTATCCGTTCTTCTGCCTCAGTTATTCTGCTATTGATCCCTTCTAGAGAATTTTTTTTTTTTGATTTTTTTTTTTTTTGAGAATTTTTAATTTCATTTATTGTGTTGTTCATCATTGTTTGGTTGCTCTTTAGTTCTTCTACGTCCTTGTGAAACGTTTCTTGTATTTTCTCTCTTCTGTTTCCAAGATTTTGGATCATTTTTACTATCATTATTCTGAATTCTTTTTCAGGTAGACTGCCTATTTCCTCTTCATTTGTTAGGTCTGGTGCGTTTTGGCTTTGCTCCTTCAACTGTTGTGTGTTTTTCTGTCTTCTCATTCTGCTTAACTTACTGTGTTTGGGGTCTCCTTTTCGCAGGCTTCAGGTTCGAAGTTCCCGTTGTTTTCGGTGTCTGTCCCCAGTGGCTAAGGTTGGTTCAGTGGGTTGTGTAGGCTTCCTGGTGGAGGAGACTAGTGCCTGTGTTCTGGTGGATGAGGCTGGATCTTGTCTTTCTGGTGGGCAGGTCCACTTCTGGTGGTGTGTTTTGGGATGTCTGTGGCCTTATTATGATTTTAGGCAGCCTCTCTGCTGATGGATGCAGTTGTGTTCCTGTCTTGCTAGTTGTTTGGCCTAGGGTTTCCAGCACTGTAGCATGCTGGTCATTGAGTGGAGCTGGGTCTTGGTGTTGAGATGGAGATCTCTGGGAGATTTTCTCCAGTTGATATTACATGGAGCTGGGAGGTCTCTTGTGAGCCAGTGTCCTGAACTTGGCTCTCCCACCTCAGAGGCCCAGCCCTGATGCCTGGCTGGAGCACCAAGAGCGTTTCATCCACACGGCTCAGAATAAAAGGGAGAAAAAATACAAAGAAAGAAAGAAAGAAGATAAAATAAAATATAGTAAAATAAAATTATTAAAATAAAAAATAATTATTAAGAAAGAAATTTTAAAATGTAAAAAAAAAAAAGAAACGGACAGACAGAACCCAGGACAAATGGTAAAAGCAAAGCTATACAGACAAAATCACACAAAGAAGCATAAAAATACTCACAAAAAGAGAAAAATGGAAAAAATATATATATCTTTGCTCCCAAAGTCCACCTCCTCAATTTGGGATGATTCGTTGTCTATTCAGGTATTCCACAGATGCAGGGTACATCAAGCTGAGATTGCTGAGATTTAAATCACTGCTCCTGAAGCTGCTGGGAGAGATTTCCCTTTCTCTTCTTTGTTTGCACAGCTCCTGGGTTTCAGCTTTGGATTTGGCCCCACCTCTGAGTGTAGGTCACCTGAGGGAGTCTGTTCTTCGCTTAGATAGGATGGGGTTAAAGGAGCAGCTGATTCGGGGGCTCTGGCTCTCTCTCAGGCCAGGGGAGGAAGGGGTACGGATGCGGGGTGAGCCTGCGTTGGCAGAGGCTGGCGTGACATTGCAACAGCCTGAGGTGCGCCGTGTGTTCTCCCGGGGAAGTTGTCCCTGGATCACGGGACCCTGGCAGTGGTGGGCTGCACAGGCTCCTGGGAGGGGAGGTGTGGAGAGTGATCCGTGCTTGCACACAGGCTTTTTGGTGGCGGCAGCAGCAGCCTTAGCATCTCATGCCCGTCTCTGGGGTCCGCGCTGATAGCCGTGGCTCACGCCTGCCTGTCTTTGGAGCCCCTTTAGGTGGTGCTCTGAATCCCCTCTCCTGGCGCACCTCGAAATAATGGTCTCTTGCCTCTTAGGCAGGTCCAGACTTTTTCCCGGACTCCCTCCCGGCTAGCCATGGCGCACTAACCCCCTGCAGGCTGTGTTCACGCTGCCAACCCCAGTCCTCTCCCTGCACTCTGACCGAAGCCCGAGCCTCAGCTCCCAGCCCCTGCCCGCCCCAGCGGGTGAGCAGACAAGCCTCTCGGGCTGGTGAGTGCTGGTCGGCACCAATCCTCTGTGTGGGAATCTCTCTGCTTGCCCTCCGCACCCCTGTTGCTGCGCTCTCCGCCGCGGCTCCGAAGCTTCCCACTGCCACCCACAGTCTCCACCCGCGAAGGGGCTTCCTAGTGTGTGGAAACCTTTCCTCCTTCACAGCTCCCTCCCACTGGTGCAGGTCCCGTCCCTATTCTTTTGTCTTTGTTTTTTTTTTTTCTTTTGCCCTACCCAGGTACGGGGAGTTTCTTGTCTTTTGGGAGGTCTGAGGTCTTCTGCCAGCATTCAGTAGGTGTTCTGTAGGAGCTGTTCCACGTGTAGATGTATTTCTGATGTATTTGTGGAGAGGAAGGTGATCTCCGAGTCTTACTCTTCCGTCATCTTGAAGCTCCTCCAAAAGTATGCTTTCATATACAGAAGCCCAACCTTCCACAGTCGGAACTCAGTCTAAATTTGGAAAGCTAGAACCATTTTAAGCTATTAGCTGTCACATCATATTTGTCAACCTTGATCACTAGAGCCCCTTTTTAGAAGAAAAAAGTGTTTGCAGACCTTTAGTTCGGACCTCAATTTTTTTTCAAAGTTTAAATATAAAACTAAATATAAATTCCTAGGGCTTATAAGTCTCATGAAACTATAAAGTCAAGAGAAATGTGTAAAATAAAAACAAAGCTACAAAGAAAAATTCATTTTCTCCCCTGCTGACAGAAGTAGAAAGCTGAAGATTTTCTTCCCAAGCTATAGGAAAAGAATGTCTTGATAGTAACTAAGTCAGTTGAGAATAGTGTTTTCTTCAACAGTGGTTGATAAATCAGTGCAACCATAGTACAATCAATTTAGTTTCCTTCATTATTGAAATAGTCAAAACAATCTAGCAAGTGTTCAAAGACTGTGTCATTGACAATGTGTGTGAAATATACTACATATGACACTATTAAGAGTTAACAAACCTTGACACTTGGAAAGAAGTGACTAAGACTAAGCAGTTAAAATTTATCAAGGATAATTACAGAGCCTTAACATTTGGTTCAAAATTTTCAACTAAACAAAAATATCATAAGAAAAACCTAGCTTGGCTGCTTTTCATATGATGAAGACAAGCAGAACAAAAACAACTACTTGATTCAAGTTGTGTGAAATAACTGCTAAATTCATTCAGTCTTGATGTCAATCTCTCCATCTCAAATTTTCCATGATATCCTCATGACTTTCCTATTTCTAGCCAGCTCAGCCTTACTCTTTGAGTTTAAGAATCAAATATCCAATTACATTCTTCAAAACAAAGGACACTGACAATTACATAATCATAAATACTTCAATATGAATATCAGGAAAAATCATAATAATATAGACTTGGAGGTGAATTATTTGGTCGTCTATGTATACAACTATTTTGAATCA
This sequence comes from Globicephala melas, assembly GCF_963455315.2. Lineage (NCBI taxonomy): Eukaryota > Metazoa > Chordata > Mammalia > Artiodactyla > Delphinidae > Globicephala > Globicephala melas. The sequence continues at coordinate 27,299,909 of NC_083317.1, forward strand.
AATCAGGATAATCTACTTGCATCATATAATAGTTACAATTCATCATGTCTCTTAAACTTTTACTCAGGATTCAAACTATGGTTTACTTTAGTTTCCACAGATTTGGAAGTAGTCAATCTCAGAGTATTAAACAGCTGTAGCTATAATACTGAATAAATCTCTGATACTTCAAGCCTCAATTTAACATCCAGAAAACACAGCCCAGACTAGATCATTTCTAAATCACATATATGGTTCCCATTCCTATGGTATTCCCCGAATATGAAACTTCAAAGGCCCCCATAAGTTACCTAATTAAACAATATCTCTTCAGTCTGACCCACCCAGGAGATCACAAGCTCCTGCTTATTATAAACCTGAGTCTTCTCAAAATAATGATCAGCAAACACCATTTGAATACCCTCTACATGTCAGAAAATGGTCTAAATATGAAGAAACCACAATACACAGTAATCAAATGTGATTAAATTCATTGGAGTGGGGAGAGGGGATGGCAAATAAATTGAGAAGAAATGAACTGGGTACCAAGTTGTGAAGAAAAGCAAATGGCAAGCTGAGGAGTTTGGGCTTTTTCCTCTAAGCAATGCAAAGTCATAAAAATTTTTGAATGGGTGACTATCTCATTAATTCCATACAAATTTCAGGAAGAACCTTGATGGCACTGTGGTTGGTGGACAAGAGAAGGAGGAATACAGAAATAGTTAGGAGGTTGTAGAAAAAATCAAGGAGCAGATTTTGTGGTTCTAAAACTAAGGTAATAGATACAAAGATAAAGAGAAGTTTGGGACAAATGTAAAGATGTGATCAATAGGATTTTGATGAAAGTCAGTTAGGGATAGGACAAAGACTTTAGCATAAAATAATAATTCAATAAAGATTATATATTAAGAGTCTAGTAGGTTATAATCAACAAGGACATGAACTGTAGGAGGTGCAGTTTAGAAAGACAGAGCTTATTGAAGTTTTGGGTATCTTTGGGTTATCAAATTAAAAATATACTATGCCAACTGGAGATACTGAACCTTGGCGAGTTCAAGCAGAAGATTAAGATCTCTTGAGTGTAGGGGTTAAATATTCTAGCTGTCTGGAAGACAGCATTTTCTACTTCTTAGCATAGTTCCTAATGCATAGCCGATTTTCACTAAATGTTTGATGGATGGCTGGATAAACACTGAATATCAAATTCTGGCAGAAATTTATCTTGGCTTTTACAAGCTATAGTAAAAATGTTAAAAAGAAAAGGGAAGGGCAATAAGAGAACTCACCAGACAAAGCCATTATACTAGACATTTAACAGGTTATTGTCATAGAGAGTCAAAAAGTACTGAGAAGAAAATCTAATAGAGTAAATTTTCTGGATGAAGGAAAAGTGGAATACAGAGGGAATAGCCTTGGGAAAGAGCAAGGATATTAAACATTTCCTTTTTTGACAAGACAGTATTTCTAAAAGTCAGATTCCTAAAAGATCCTAATGCTGGATCTAAATAGATCTTTAATTCTTATCTCTGGCCCTAGTGTTACCCCCATTGTAGTTAATCTTTCCCATTCCCGAAAGACTCACCTTCCTAAATAAGTGTGAATCATATAATTCACCAGCTTATGTTTGGTAGCTTTGTGCATAGAGTGTAAATCCAATGAATCACTTGGGCTTTCTAAGAATTTGCACAAACTAGCCCCATCTCTGTCCAGTAGAATTTGCACAAACTAGCCCCATCTCTGACCAGAATATTGAAATTTGAGCAATAGGATTACTTGTGTTAAATTGACAGAACTCTATTTGACTTAGTATATGACATGGATTACATATTGTTTTAAAACATTCTCCAAACATTTAAAAAAGTTGATTATATTAAAACCTTATTATAAACAATCCAGGATACACTTAGAAAAATTTTGATAGAAGTAATTCTCAGAATTTAAAAAATGGAATGAGAAATAGATTAGGTATGCAGCAGAATTAACAAATTAGAATAGAGAAAATATATCCACAGAGAATATTGTAAAGATTCTAATGTAAATGTAACTTCCTTAACAGCACCAAAAAGAAGAAAAGCAATAAAAAAATACTATAGACCATCCTCACTTTTGAGCATTCTTTCAAATTCCCTCTTCAATTAAAAAAATATTGAACTAAAGTATGTAAGAAAAGAATAAGCTTCCAGCTATTCAAGGATAACATAAAATTAGCAAGTCACCTGATGAAGAAAGGAAAACCAAATCACCCTCTCAACAGATTCAAAAAATATTTGTATATCTCAAGATTTATAGAGCATCAACAGAAATTTCTGATGATCTAATTTAGTTCATTAAGAATAAGATAACTTCTTAACATGAAAAGGAATAAAACTTAGTCAACATCATACTTTAATACCATCATGAGAGTCATTCCCAATAAAACTAGGAAGAAGTTACTCACCGTTATTTAACATTGAACTAAAAGCTGTAGTCAAGACAATAAGTGGTGAACTTGAAATTTAAAAGTGTGTGAGACATTAAAAAGGAAAAGATAAACTGTCTAAATCATTTCTATTTTCAGATAATATGATTTTCAGCCTGAAACCACAAAGAACCAACTGAAAAATAATCACAACTAATAAAGAGCTAAATGAAGTATCAGGATACAGAAAAAAAGTGTACAAATTTATATTATCTACCTGACTTTGCAGAAGAAAACAATTAAAATATTATGGATAATTTTGCAACATCTGGGCACTGTTCTAAGCACTTTATCTGTATTAACTTATTTAATCCTCAAGACAAACTTATCAACTAGGTATGGATTATTAGCTCCATTTTTTCCTATAAGGAAAGGAAGGCCCAGAGAGAGTAAGAATTTGCCCAAAGTCATGCAGAGAGAGCGCAAGTGATTCAAAACCAGGTTGCAGAATCATTTGGGGGCAAATGGGGTTAACCTAAATTTTACATTGTTATCCCTCTCACTTTTCAAATTCCTGCAAAAAGATGTGTGTTCACATACTGAAAACATTCACGGTTTATACGAAGGGTTAACTGGTTATACTTAGGTGGTATGAATATGGTTGTTTTGTTCTTATTTAAATTTATCTTCATTTAATATCTGTCCATTGTAAATATAATATGGGTATTATATTATAATATAATAAATGCAATTTTAAAGCACTTTCCTTGTGTCATGAGGTCAGAGGTAAAATTATCTGCATTTTGGACATCTTCCTTATATTCAATAGTGTGAAAGGACTAAGAGCCCATCTGGCTGACACCATGATGACCACAAACTTTAGAAGCAAGTTTCAAGGATGACAGTCCTTAGTTCCTGACAAGTGCTTATAAACAAGAAGAATAATGACTTCATTTCTCCAATCTCAAAACTTGAGGAAATAAACTCTTAATGAAGATGATTCCAGAGTAAGTTTAGACCAGTTTACTCAGATGTCAAAATGTATGAGGTACAGAATTTATGCATCTATTTAAGCCCATCAATTATATTTTATAATTTTAATATAAGAACATAAACATAATTATCTGGAAAGAGAATTTTATATGTATATATTTCTATATTCAATCCTACCTATCTGTATTTGCTTGTAGCAGATCTATTAATTTCCAGACACTACTTTATACCAGATTTTAGAGGAGAGTTATAAATAGTTCCCAAGTTTACATGCCATATATTTGCATTCCAGTATGATAATTTAAAAAGAAAAGCAAGTTTTTTCACAATTCTCCTTTTAAAAAAATAAACTTAAAATATGAGTGAAGAATAGTAATTCATATTTCTCATTTCAATACTCAGAAAATTATATTAATTACAGATGAAAAAATATGGTGATATAATAAATAGTTCTACTTACCATTTGGATAGATACTTCGAATTATCCCAGTAAAATTCCTAAAGATCTGAAAATGAGAGCGATTGAGGAGGATCAGTAACACATACTCTATACATCATTTTATAATATATTAATTCCATATGATATTTGAGTATACCTGTTCTAAATTTCCACAAGGATGCAGCCAGACTTGGAATTTTCATTTAATATGAATATTGTCTAAACTCAGGAAGTATCATGCCCTTTTATTTATTCACACACCACCTTTCATGCACCTTAGTGCACTGCTCCAGGCTGCCTGGAGAAATAATTCATTCTGACTCTGAGTCTATATTTCACTTAAAGTCAAGAGACTGCACCACTCTGTTCTTATTTTTCAATGCAAACTTTCTGTGGGGTAAAATTGCATTGTGGTGTTTTAGTGTGATAGGACAAAATCTATATCATGAAATTTTTACATCCATGAGCTAATTGATAAGTTTGGCAATTATATAACCTGCGGAAAAATATTTAAGGTAGGGATTACAAGGTATTCAGATATATACTATAATTGTTAAGTACTTTCATAAAACCAGGAGACCACTCATCAATCAAAAAAAAAAAATCTTGGGGCTTCCCTGGTGGCGCAGTGGTTGACAGTCCGCCTGCCGATGCAGGGGACACGGGTTCGTGCCCCGGTCCGGGGGGATCCCACATGCCGCGAAGCGGCTGGGCCTGTGAGCCATGGCCACTGGGCCTGCGTGTCCGGAGCCTGTGCTCCGCAGCGGGGGGGGGGGGGGCACGGCAGTGGGAGGCCCACGTACCACAAAAAAAAAAAATCTTTATTTTTAAAAGATGAGGAAAATGAGACCCAGTGAAGGAGAAATGGCTTGGGTAAGATCTTAGCTTAGAGGCAGTACTAATGACCAGATGTTAAATCTCAAGGCTTTAGTTATCTTTTTCCATGGTGTTATTTTAAAACATTTATTAAGGGTCTGATATATACTAGGCACTGAATTGGGCACTGTATAATGAACAAGATAGATAAAGGACCTGCCTTCATGAAACTTAATTCTACTTATATTGACTCATTAAAGTATTGAATATACATTTCCATCCATATAAATGATATAGAATGCAAATATAACCAGGATACCAAGATTTTAGGATGCAGTTCTATTATGAGGCAAGCCTGCTTTCCAATGAATATTCTTTTTATAACCCTTGAAATACATTTGTCCCACAAAATACATAGCTAAACATCTGAATATCTTTGACATGCAGATAGATATTTTGTGCAAAGACAGATCCTTCAAAAATTGAAAAGAATACATTTTTTCCATTGACTATTTTAAAGGGAATCTTTTATTTGCTTACTGATCTGAATTTGCCTCAACTTTCAGACTCAGTGTGAAGCTTAAAAGCATGCTGTAGAGTTAAAAGTTCCACATGTGCAAATGGGTAAATAGATTCCACATGGAAGAACAAAATAAAGACCTTGAGATCCGTTCTGCAAATAATTTCTTAACTACTGTTTCATATTTAGTAATGAGTTCAGTGTTCTGCTTATAGTAGGCATTTGCAAAATAGGATGACATAGTTTAAGCATAAAAGATTGAATTTCTAGACTACTAAAGCACCTTTCTTACTCCATTTTCATGCCTCCTACCAATAAGATATAAGTAATTGCTTTCCTGTTTAGTTGCATTATCTTGACGACTTTGGAAATATAAACAAAGAGCCCAAAATAATGTACTAAACATGAGTCAAAGTTCTGCCTAAAATTACAGTTCTGCCTAAAAGTAACACAGTTAACACAGATATATACAGAATGTTTACTAAATATAAAATGATTATTGGTTAGGTTTCCTTGAGATAGACAGCTCAGTCTGTGAATGTGACTACTGTCTCAGGTCCCTTAAGAATGCTTCTGTTTTAGCAGTTAACTTTCAGATTCCCCATAAACTCCCTTAATATGACATTCAATATACTGAATTAGTGAATCACTTTGCCAAAAAAAAAAAAAATCAAATTGTAGAACAGACACATCAGAGGAAGCCTGAGGAGAACTGTTCCCTTCATTTTAAAGAAGAGGTGACAAAAGCATGGCCCATGGTCACATACTTGATTACAACCCAAGTTGGTTAATACCCTTAATTACTAGTTCCAGGTCTTCCACAGCTTCACAGCTAAGTTAAGAAGAGTTTCTTTTATTCTCATTAACTTAGCATCTAAGGGGCATTTTATGGCAGATATCACAAAAATAAAATGCTAATATATAAAATACTATAATAATATAGATTATTACTGAATACATGTGTAATATATATATATATTCACAGAATTGTCTGAACTTGAAATCTGTGTCTTCTGCTTCTAGTGACCAACTCCATCCAACATTTAAAGATACTATCTTAATTTCAAACTCCTAATTTGGGATTAATAGATACACACTACTGCATATAAAATAGATAATCAACAAGGACCTACTGTATAGCTCAGGGAACTCAATATCCTGTAATAACCTATATGGGAAAAGAATATGAAAAAGAATAGATTATGTATGTGTATAACTGAATCCCTTTGCTGTGATTCACCTGAAACTAACACAACACTGTAAATCAACTATACTCCAATATAAAATTTAAAAATGTTAAATACTAATAATAATGAATAATAATAAAAATTTTAGAAATAAAGATACTATCTTTCCAGAATTATGACATTTAGGAAACATAATCAATTGCACCACCAATGTTTGTAACCATTAACTTTGGCCAACTTGCTTCTACCTTCCTTGGAGTAAACTTTTTCCAGTAGATGAGATCTCTACAGGTTTTTCTGAAGTGCCTTCCACTTTTAGAATTAAATTTAGTGCATTCCTAAGAAAAACCTCACAGCTTATTGTCCTATGTTCTGCTCTTATCCCTAATAAATACCATTATATAAATCTTGGTTGTGAGACTTGAATTTTTCAAAATATCAGAGTATCCTTCTTTTGTTCTATTTCTTTCTTTACTTAAAAACTTAATTCTTATTTATATCCTTGAAACAAATGGTGCATGCATTGATATTATCTGTCGTCTGATTAGAAAAAAAATGTCAAAGATTATCTTTTCTAAGTATTACCTTACTTATGACTGGGAATTGGAGAGTCCAATAAAGCAGGTGATAGAAACAATGTTTCACTCCCATTCATTCAAACAAGGCATTAACTAGGGGCCAAGTGTTTATGACAGAAACAAGCCACATTGATGCTAACTCTATTTGCCACAAGTTTATCAGTTACTATATGTTTGAAATAAGATGACCAATTTCTTTTAATAATGTCTTTGCTAGACAGTTAAAGGAAAGAAAAGGGGCCACTAAAAGAGAAAGGGGAAGGAAAATCCTAATAATGACGACAGTAGTCATCATGTACCCATGCCCACTATGAGTTATAGAGAGTTTAAGCCAGAGAAGAACATGACTTGATTAACCTTTCAATGGCATTATTCTGGCTGCTAAGTGGAGAACAGACGCAGGAGTTGGGGTGGGATGGCTCTAGAGAAGCAGGGAGAAAATTAGAAGACTATCTACAGTGCAAGCATAACATATAGATGCTTTCAACTAGAATGCAGTAGTGGAAATGACAGAAGCAGATGCAGTGGAGATGTCTGGAGAACTAACTATTTAGAGAATAGAGGATGTCTCAAGTTTCTGGCTTGAGTAACAAGATAGACTGTAGTGCTTTTTTTTAAAACAGGTCTAGGGAGAGACAGACATACTTGTGCGTGGTGGAGCAGAAGGAGAATGGGAGGAAAGACTACTATTTTGGCCATTTGACTATGTAGCTTTAAAAATACTTGTTATAAGGCTTCCCTGGTGGTGCAGTGGTTGAGAGTCCGCCTGCCGATTCAGGGGACACGGGTTTGTGCCCCGGTCCGGGAAGATCCCACATGCCGTGGAGCGGCTGGGCCCGTGAGCCATGGCCGCTGAGCCTGCACGTCCGGAGCCTGTGCTCCGCAACGGGAGAGGCCACAACAATGAGAGGCCCGCGTACCGCAAAAAAAAAAAAAAAAACTTGTTATAGAAGTCATGGTAAACAAGATGTTCTGTCAAATACTATAATTTCTTCTTTATCAATCACTGTTTCCTTGATAGGAAGGACAATAGCCAGCTTCCCATTTCTGCTGCATCGTGTTGAGGTGCTTCTTGAGTAATTCCATATCTATATTCTCAACCTCTTGCTCTACCAGCTCCTTTCCCACAAATCATTAATAATGCTCATATATCTCTTATTTTGGCAAGTAATACATCTCTCTATCCTGTGAGCCCCTCTAGTTAATGTCCTCCCCTCCCTTTCACAGCTAAGCTTCTTAAAAAAGAATATGAACTTGTTCATTTGAACTTTTCCGTTTATTTTTAATTCTACTGCGCTACTGAGTGGGTGTTTCCACTTCCACTACGTTACTGAAACTGACCTCACAAAGGTCCCTAATAAACTCTTAATTGTGATATCTTATGGATTATTTCGGCAAAAGTTTTTACTGGCTCCTCCATTTAAATGTGATGTTTCTTCACATCACTATTGCTAATTTTATTCTTTATCCTCTCAACACCATGAGTAATATTAACACTCCATTTATTAACTGCTCATGACCAACAAATCTATATCTTTAATCCACTTCTGTATTCTGACCTGTAGACCCACATATTCAACTGGTTACTTGGCATCTCCACTTGGCTGTCCCGTATACACTTCAAACAAAGCATGGCTGAACACTGAGCTCCGTATCTTCACTCCCAAACCTCCCCTCCTATTCCTGTGGTGGGTAGCATCGCCATCCACTCATTGACTCATGACTCGCCTGAGAATCAACACATGGTACTGCATTTTCCATATCTTCCAGATTTTATCACTGACCCACTCTTGTCAATACTACTTCCTTAACAAATCCTGCATCAACCCTTCTCCACCCCCAATGTGCTCTGGCTTTATGTCTCAGCATTACCTGAATGAATCATTCCTCTTACTGTGCTTCCCCTATTCCTCCACTGCACTGCCTCCAAAGGTCTCTTTCAAAACTGTACAGCCCAGTTGCTCTCCTGCTTACAACCCTTTAAAAGGCCTTCACTACCCAAAGGAAAAAGTCCATGAAATTTAGTGTGGCTTCTGATTATTTCCAAGATCTGACCCCTCCTTTATCTCCTTATCTTCATTCTTATCTCTCACCAAACCCTACCTACATGCTCTAGCAGTAGCATATATCAGACCTGTTGTTTGATGTTGTTGTTTTTCTCAAAGTGCACTATATCAGAAATATGGCCCCATCTCTACCCATGAATAATCTCTCTAACTATCCAGATTCTGCTGGACCTTCCCCACTTAAATGAGTATCCCTTGATCATCCTGGTAGAAGGGATTCTTCTTGGTTATTTTACTCCTGTTTGTACTAAGTTCTCATATAGCAACTCTAATATTTTATGGAATTCATTAATTTCATGCCTCTAACCTCACTCTACTGGTCTTGTCTTGATAACCCTACTGACATGGTTGGTGTTCAATAAATGATTGATGCTATTCAGGAATGAATAAAGAAGAATAATGAATTAATTACTGTAAAAATGATTTCTCCCAAAACTCTACAAAACCCCCTAATATTCCAAATAATTGTTAAAACTCTCCATGATTTATTTTCTAATCTCATTTTAAGGTAGAGCTCACTGAAAATAATACACCTATATTATATAAACTGTCTAGCATGAAAAGAACAAAATGTCAACACAGGACAAGTCTATTAGGTCAACTATTGACAGACATAAGCCATTTCATGGACTTTGGCTACAGCTAAACTTGAGAAAACAACTCCAAGTTAAACTTTGAACTTCAGAGTTTAGGCAGAAGGAAAGCAACCGAAATAAACTGCATGTTCAGCTTAAATTCAATTGGCACTATTTCTAGATACGGCTTAAAATTCTGTTAGCTGTCTTGTTTCTTATTGCCAAAGCTAACCATAGGCAAAGCATGTGAATTGCTTCAGGTCTTCAGCACATAATGTTTTTTCAAAACATATGTAATGTTATTCATGTGGTTGAGTCAGAACTACACTTATCCAGTGGTACAGATGGAAATGATTTGTTCTGGAAACTGAGATAGTTTTATTATTTTACCATTTTTACCTACAGAAATAAGTTCACATGCTAGTACATATAAGTCTCCGACCGTAAAATACGCCCAGACATATTTGAATCTGAATGCCGTCATATTACAACTCTGAAATTTACTTTGTACCTCTACATTAATTACATTTGAGTCTCTATTTTAATTTTTAAAATACATACAGTGTATACACTTATGTTAATTGCAAAAGATTCAAACAATACACACATATTTGATATAAGAAAGTTTCCCTTCCTCTTGTTCTTCAATTTTATTCCTTTCTCTAGAGGTAAGAGTTTAGTGTACATCATTCAAGTTATTATGTTACAAAATTACATATGTGGTTTTTAACATACATATGATTAATTCTATGTATTGATCTATGTCTTGCATTTTCTCTTAATAGTGAGACTTAAAGACTTTGTTGGTAGAAGTGTAAACTGTCAAGAAAATTGTTGAAGGGTGATTTTAAAATTCAGCTTTTAACTAGCAATTCCACTTCTGCAAAACATGGCAAAAACAGTGGTATTTCTTACAGGGATGTTAGAAATAATGAAGTAATGGAAACAATATAAACATCTAATATTATGGGAATGTTTTAATATATTATGATATACCCATACTATATAAATGTAGTGAACTTATGTACTTATAAGTTATTTATTTATTCTTCTGGAAATATTAATTTAGCTTTATTTCTAAGCAATGTTCCTCAAGAATAAGTCTAGTGAAAGAATATCAGTAATTATAAGTTCTTCAGTGTCAGAGAAAAACTCTTAAGATAATAAAAATTTCTGGTAGATTTCAGATTGGAAAAGGATAGGATTTAGTTTTTCTTATAACTCTCACCCCCTTGGGGTGTAGTTACAAAGTTCATTAGGCTTGGAAAACTAACTTTGAGAAAACTGACTTTATCTTTCTCAGCCTCAGTTTCCCAATCTCCAAATTGGAATAATAACAATGATAATTAAGTATGAAAGCACCCAGTGTAAAGACCTAGGGTAAAGAGAGCTACTCATAAAATGTGTTTAAAAACTATAATGAAAATTCCTCCTCCAATAATTCTTTGATGAACTCAACTACATTTTGATTATTTCAGTTCTTTAATACCTACCAACTTAATTTATACAATAAGTAAGGACAATTGGTTAATAGAACAATAGGTCTTTAGTTAAGGATGATAATTTTTTAAATAACACTGCACTTTAAGTACAGCACTTGTAAAAAAAAGTCTCTTTTTTAGTGACATTGAGTTCATCTTAATTCACTATTCAGCACTAATGTATTTTTAAAAGGTAAAACAATTTACTTCAAAATGAATGTTTAATCTTAATTGGTTAAGTATAAAACTTACTGAAAAGAATAGTAGTTCTTTTCTGATAATAGTTTGCAGTATGTTTGCCATTTGTTCATATCTTGCTTTCTATTTTTATATTTATTGTCATACTATAAAATAAAATACTTGTAAGATATGGGTCTTCCTTTCCTTTTTATCACTTTACCTAACTTATCCTACTTATCCTGCTCATGGAATGTGCTAAATAAATGTGGAATGGTGGAAAACAAATATTGGTGCTATATCTACATTACTGTAACCTCTGACAGGAAATAAAATGGTAAAAGTTATAATGGTTAAGAAAGTTTCACTGATCAAATTTATGCAACCATTCAGTTCTCACACTTGTTTTCAGCCACATCTTAAGCATCTATTTTCCATGGAGGTGCTAGAAGGGCTAGATGGTGAAGAAGAGATAAAAGGGTCCTGATGGTCTGCTAATTGGCAGGTTCATATTTCTGCCTTCTCTTAAATAATACACCTAGTAATATAAATATCTGGGCCCTGTTAATCACCTACATGTCTAAGCCAGTCCTTATTTACAAAAATTAAGGGCAAGGAAACGGGCCCATGAGTCTGGTTATTCAAAAGCAATTAATATGACAATGAAAGATAAAAAAAGCTTTTCTAAATCTTCAAAAAAGGACTTAAGAAAAAAATGAGAAATACTTTTAGAAGTATGATATAAATATTAAAAAATATTCACCTTCTCTCAAAATATTAGAGAAGAGATAGCTAAATAATTCACTTAAAGGAGATAAAAAGAAAAGGAAGTGATTATTCTGTAATTAAAGATAAATTCACAATCATAAATAAAAGATAGTTTCAAATGTAGTATTTTCTCAAAAATATTTAATCTATTTCATATTCCCTCCTTTGAGAGACTTTTTGTGATTTCTCAAACTCAGATTCAATCAATATATTCTTAAGATGGCGGTTCATATAAATCACCTCATTTAATTCTCTCAACAGCCCACTAGGGTAGGAATTATTAGCCTCATTTTACTGATGATCAATCTAGGCTCAGAGAAGTTAACAAACTTGCTTAGAGATAGCATGCCACATCTTCAGAGCTGGAATTTGAATTCCCATGTTTTCACTCTAGATTAACAGTTTTTATTACCACATCACGGTTACTTTAAAATCCTTACATAAAAACGCTGTAAGAATGAACATGATTACTTTGCATTCATAGTTTTAGTTGGCTTTTATTAGTCAACAGAAATATTCCCATTAGATATTTTAAAGATAGCTTTTATAAAACAGATAATGACTACCACTTAATAAACCCAGCAGTGTAAGGTTATTAGATATATCACATTCTTCCTATGTGAAAGGAAGGAGCAGGGGACTCTGAAACGAGTGCTGTATTGTCTTTTTGTTGTTGTTGGGTTGTTCTGTTTAAAAAGAAATTCTCTGTAATTAAATAGCAATCAGGCACTTAAAAGACAGCCTGATCTCAGTACTGTATTTAAGTAAAGCAAAGATTGCATTTTCCATTTTGTGGTCTGGACACCTGGTGCGCAAGCTCCAGCAAGAGGGTCAGCATAATTGAAACCATCCTTCATGTGCCTGTCACATAAACAAGACTCTGTGTTCTGAAAACTCTATATAACAAAAATAGACAATTTTTTTTTTGCATTACTCTTATGAGTGCCAACGTTTGTCCTTAGTTCAATTGATCTTGTAGCCATTTCCATAACTTTTTAAACATCATTTTTCACTTAATAAAAATACCTTGCATTAGCAAGGCTTAATTATGTTATGCAAAAGCCACAGGGATAAATTTTAGTTCATCCAGACATTCTTAATCTGTATTAGTGGAAACATGTTACAGGCCTGATGAGAAACTCACATATCATTATCCAATCTCAACAGCTGCTTAGCTCAATCTTGCTATAATCAAATCTAAGTTACCATCCCATCATTTCTAACCTGCATGTTCTTCTGCATTTCTACCAATTTAAAGATACATTTTAAGTCGCCAGTTCTAAGGCTTTGTACTGTGACTAAATCTGTTTCACTAAACCAAACATGTTCTTCTCCTAACATAATTTAAGATTGTACTATATACATATTTACAATACAATTTAAGTAATTACGTGTATTTGCTAAACATCTACTACATCCTCAGTGTTACTGGAACTAAGGACCTCTGGTCCTTATTCATAAGCAACCAAATCCTACCAGGGAGAAAAAAATTTCATTTACGGTATATGTCCAATTTCCATACCTTGATTTGCCCAACTTACTTAAAACTGACAGTAAAATGTCAAAGTTTCAGCTCAGAAATCTACTCATTAAATAAATATAAGCGATATGGGAGGCATTCATTTTTAGAGCAATATTAAATTCTTACTGAATGCAATTTAGCCCTCTGTCGAGCTGGATTTCACTTATCCAAAGTGCTGGTAAGCCGGTACTTCCACCATTTCCGTTGGAACTTTCCTCCATAACTGAACAAATTTCACTGCTAGATTGTATTTCCTGCCTTTCAGTTCATCTTCTTCCTGATGCTTATTAAGCTGCAGACAGTTACCTTAGATCTGTAGGACCTAAAATTAATTTTGCTTTGTTTTAGAAATCTAGGGGAATCAACAGTCATTTGTAAATTTCCCATGAATAATAAGCTTGTTCTCAAAAGCTTTTGAATTGTCAACATTATCATACACATTGAATGATGGTAATATTATTGCTTTTGACAAGCAAGGAAAAAATTATAAAATAGTAGCTAAAATGTTTAATCTTTTCTGTACACATCTGGAAACTAAAGGTTTCTCTCTTTGGAAAAAAAAAAGTAGAGGTGAATGAAAATCCTACCCTTGTAAAAGAACCAGAAGATACATCTTACCTCTTAAAGGAGATATAAAAGGATAGGAAAACAAACCAAACACACTCTCACATATACTCATTCATCCTAATATTTTGACTGCTTATCCACCAAATCGTTTAGGACTTTCGAGACACTTGACAAAATTTATTGTTACTTTAACGTATGCCCATAACCCCTAATTGGGAAATGTTTTATTTAATCATAAATATTTTGGCTGTTCAAATCATGTCCATATGAAATTCACTCTATTTTACATATCAAATCCCTATAACTACCCAATGTACTTCACCAAAGGATTTACCCAGTTATTACGTACACAAACTTAGCCCCAGAGTTGTTTTCACTCCTAACTTTCCTTTTTTAAAATTTTTGTTGCTTTGTTTAAATAATAAGTTATGTGTCCTAAACAGTTAGTCCCTTTGTAGTACAATCCTACAAGGTGGGAGAAATGGTTTTGAGGGATACCTCCCCCCAAAAAAAATCAACAAACAAAACAATTTTTTCCTTCAATTGCATATTATTTAAAAGTTGGTGGGAGTTAGCCTTTAAATTTTATCAGAAAAAAAAAAAAAACAGAATTGTGGTTTTATTTGAATTCAGCAAGCAAACCTTAAGAAGAGTACCTAATCATTACACATTTTCAGCCTAATCCTCAAATCACAGATTCATAAGATAACTTTGAAGAAATACCAAAATAAGTGCCAAGAGATTTATAAAATATTAATGGATGTTTTTAAGTAGACTGGTATGATATAATAAGAATTGCAATGTGGGAAAAAATAACCCTATGGCAGCAACCAATTATAGAATACAATTTTTTTCTTTCTTTATCCTTATCACTGTCCCAGTATTTTACTTTACTAAAATGCAAAAACTGTATCATTCTCCCAGGTGGTGAAAATTGAGACTGGTAGCCTGGGTACCAAGACTCCTTTACAGAGCTTTTGAGTGATCAAAAAGACACAACATAGGACATGGGGATTAAGTCAGTAGAGCTAGGTCATAGTATAAAAATACTGGAGAGACCTCAAGAGTATTTCATACTTCTCTCTATGTATGCTGAAATATTATAATTTGGTCCTCAGAGTAAATCTATGCAGTGGATAGAGTGGTTATCATGGATAAGAACTCAAACAAGTTTTGTGGTCAACAAGAGAGTAACCTAAGCTAAACCCATATTTTCTGATAACTAATCAGTCCTTTTCCACTCACTTTATCAAAAGGATACCGTCAATGAACAGGAATGAACAAATGTTATCTCAGTCACTTTTAGGATGTCCTGTTCCTCTCTCTTCAATATTTTGAAAATTTATCCATTATTAAAAGGAAAGCTACACATTAGATCAAAGCATTTTAAGAACACATAAATGCTATAAATTACTGTAACTAAACCCATTTGAAAACTGTATTATGAGATGAAATTTTTTATAATAATACATTTTCATTTGAATTCTGCTAGTCTATTGTATTTCCAATTGGTAGTCTCAACTTATTTTCAACATAGCATATAATTTGCTTAATGGAAGTAAGATTATTTCTCTGAAATTTGGAATAAAGTAAATTTTCGATCTAAAAGTTACATATTAATTATTATTATTATTTTTTAAGTACAGGGTTTTTTTTGTTTTTTTTTTTTAATTTTTGGCTGCGTTGGGTATTTGTTGCTGCGCACGGGCTTTCTCCAATTGTGGTCAGTGGGGGCTACTCTTCCTTGCAGTGTGCAGGCTTCTCATTGCAGTGGCTTCTCTTGTTGCGGAGCATAGGCTCTAGGTACACAGGTTCAGTAGTTGTGGCGCACGGGCACAGTTGCTCCGCGGCATGTGGGATCTTCTTGAACCAGGGCTCGAACCCGTGTCCCCTGCACTGGCAGGTGGATTCTCAACCACTGCGCCACCAGGGAAGTCCCTACATATTAATTATAACACCATGGTTGTCATCTAAACTTTGTTACCTCTTCTCTGCAGGAACTGATGAGGATCTTCTGTTTTGACTTTAACAAGGGTTAGACTGTCTTCTTGGAGGGGTTAAGATTTTCAGTAGCTAATAGAAAAATTTTCTTAGGGCAGAGCACCTGGAGACCAGGCTTCAAATATTCTCCATTAACACTTCTTGATGTTTTACATCTGGTAAATTGTTGCTAGCAGGTCTAACGGGAGTTGAAGAGGCTATTTTACTCCTTAAACATTTAAATACTTCCCTTGCATTGTAAAAATGGGGAGAAGTGGCCCTCAAAGCCCTCACTCCCAGAGAGCATTTTAAGTAAGGAATATTCTTTAACATACAGAGGAGACTTCATGTGCCACTTGAGAAGCGCTCTGGTATTACCCTCTTCTTCACTGAAGTATAACAGAATTAAAAGGGCTGATGAAGACTTCAAACTCTCTAACGTTATTTACCTTTCTGCATAATTTCAAAACTATCTATATCCTGACAGTAAGTCTAGAAGAGAATGTGGAGTGAGGATTTTGGTCATGGGAAGTTACTTAGAGATAAAAGGCATACACTTGCCTACTTAGGGCTTAAAGGATGGGAGGTGACCTATTCTGTATTATTTCTTGTTCAGAAATTGTTTTTCAAAATATGGTAATTTGTGGCTACAATAGAAGTTAGATATCTCTGTTGCACTTCTCTCAAGTTCAAGGCCCCAGAGATGTCATTGCTCAAAGTTCTTGCCTTGGCAGATTTTAACACTCCCTTAGCTAATGAGATCAACTATACGTGCTCTTTGAACTCATCAAATAATTCCCAAGGATTAACCATCAAGAACACTCTGTCGGTGAAATGCAAAAATCACTGGATTTACTCACCAACACAAACAATCTCAAAGTCTTTTCAAATCTACTTTTTCAAATGTTTTGCATTAACTGTTCTCTCATTTCCATTCCCACTGCCTTAGTTCAAATAGCTCCCCGCCACTCCCATCCCTAATTTCTTTCCATTTTAATGTGTGCTGAACATGGCTTTCTTTCCTAAGCATATGCTGCAGATTTTGCAATGGCTCCTGAACTATAAACAGAGTGTTTAAGGTCTGTTATGTTGTGGTCCCCAAATATCTTTCAGACATCTTTATTTCTGTACCTATCGTAGACTGTCATCTCTAGCCATTTGATACAGCCTGTTCGCATGTCACTTTTCATGCCGTACCCTCCACCTCTACGTGGTGGTGAGCCCCTATTTATGCTTCAAACTCTGCCCAAATCTCGCCTTTTCTCGGAAGTTTTTCCTTTGTAAGAGGTTCTTTATCCTTCTATTATAGAACCCAATACATCTGGCCTTGCATTAACATTTATTTACGTATAGTTCTGTCTAAGAATTTGAAGGCAGAAGGTATATCTTGCTTATTGAGAGATACTCTCCACAGTACCGGACTCAGAGATCTGTACACACAATAGAAGTGTGTGTTATTTGAATAAGCGGTTGAGGTTTTTTCTTTTGGGAGAATAGACAGACCACATTTCCCAGATTCACTTGCACAAGGTATAGATGGCCATGTGGCTGAGCTCTGAAGAGAGCAGAGTGTGGGTAGGATTGATGTTCCATGTCAGAACTGTAAACTCCTTTCATGTGTGAACTCGTAATTTGAGACTGTGGGAGTCGATGTTGGTGGAGCTGCAAGAGGAATGAACCTGAGCAGAAAGCTGCCCAAGGCGTACTGCCCTGGACTATGCTCTGAGTAAGTTCTAAACTTCTAAACTGCTGGGATTTTATCTATTATGTCAGCAAATGTGGCCTTCCTAGCATAGGCCTGCAGACTAATCAGCCAGTTATTACTGTGAAAAATAATAAATATTGCCATAATGATCTTATTTTTGGATAGATTTGCTGGAATGACCCTACTTCGAGTGGAATGGCCATCTTTTCTTTTCTCCAGTGCTGAACCCATCCTCAAGCTTTTGCTTGGATCTAACTAACAGTTTCTATATTTGGACACACTTACTCTTCTGGGAGTTGCGACATCTGTATGGAATTGGTCTACAGACACTCCTGCTAGCACTGAATCCATTCAGCTAGACTTTTAAATCCATAGCCATATGTCTCAGTCCTTCCCATCACTCAAGGCCTAGCAGGTGCTTTGCTCTTACATAATATTTATTATCAAGTCTTTCAGACTGTTTTCGCCTTGCTATGTATTTCTATGGCATTCATTTGGTAACACTTTATATTCTAAATGAGTCTTTATATTCTGACTTTTCTAAAAAATGTCAAAGAAATTCTGTTACTTAACTCTCCCTAATTCCACTCAACTACTGGTGAGCAGGAATTATGTCAGATATTCCTCTGTGGATCCCAAAGTAGCTGCCAGAGTGGCTGGAAAGAGATTGGGAATGTAACTAGTCCATTCCTAGTTTGCTGATACGGAACACGTAGCACTCCTCCCAGTAAAACAAGTTAAAGCATTTAGGCTAATCCCTCAAAAAGTTAATCTATATCAGTAGTCATTATTTCAAAACAATTAAAAAGAAATGGGATATAATAGCATTATAAACAATAGTCACACTTTCTGCAAAGTGAAGTGAACTAAAAAATGCAAGAACTTTTTGAAAGAGGCAACTGTGTCTTAGTTACCTTTGCATCCCTGTGTCTAGCAAGTGAGGGAAAGATTTGATGCTCCCAAATGTATGATAAATGCAAAATTTTCCCTATTTAAAAAATTGAATCCCTTGGCTCTAAAAGCATTAAAGAAAGTCAATCCCCCAAATTTTCCTAAAGATTAATATTATTTTAAAGTTACATGATTCATGAATAATCTTTAAAAAAAAATTCCAAGGAGTACACCTTCTGGTTCCTCATTTTTAGTGCTGTGTGCTGGATTTTCCAAATCACAGAATTCATTTTGACTTGATCTAATTCAAAGTATTTCAGTAACTTAGGCAGATAAAATATGAAATACAACGTTCCATGACGTGTGTCTATCAATCTACTTGTGTATGTTTGTACATGTGTATCAAGCATCAATGTTGCTTTTCTAAATTTCTGTCTCTAGTCATTTTTTTTAACATCTTTATTGGAGTATAATTGCTTTACAATGTTGTGTTAGTTTCTGCTGTATAACAAAGTGAGTCAGCTATACATATACATATATCCCCATATCCCCTCCCACTTGCATCTCCTTCCCACCCTCCCTATCCCACCCCTCTAGGTGGTCACAAAGCACTAAGCTGATCTCCCTAACTAGTCATTTCTAATCACCCAATAGATGATTAAATTGATTTGCTAAATGTATAACAGTGATTAAAAGGTTAATAACATTTAGCAAGCATTGATCATCTTTTCTATCCACAGGAGAAAAGAATTCTAAATGTTGATTAAAGTGTCCTAAACCTAGATGATTTGAGCCATATTCCTGTGACATTTTCCCCTATGTAATTTCTAGTGCATAAACAGTACAAATGAATATTGATTGTAAAAATCTTGCTACATTGTGGTGATATCCTGCCTTCAAGAACATATGAAATCTAATCTTACTAATTTGCATCTGACTGACAAGAAAATATTGAGAAGGTGGGAACAATAAGAAAGCCAATTATCAGCATATATAAGACATCAGAATTTAACATAGAAAATACTGATGTCAAAGAATACTGTATTTAGTTATGAGGTTTAAATGTTTACCTCTTCTTTGTCGAGGGAGGTATTTTACAGAAATTGGTGTGAAATTTCTGCTGAGGGGTGGTGGACTGTGTCAGCAATGGGGAACAGTGTAGGAAAAACTCACAGCATCAAGAAATGGCAATACAAATCAGAGTAATGAAAGATTGTGCAGAGATCTGAAGGCAAAAAGGCATTTCATATCAAAGTAACAAATTATGAGGTGTGAATGCAGAAATCAGCTATATCTTCCAGAAGGAAAGGTAGGAGAAGCCAGACAAAATAAGTTAATGCAATTGAAAGGCCAGAAGAAAATCATAAAGACTCTAGTGCCCTTTTAGAGGAAAAACAAACTAAAAAAAAATATCCCATAGAAAAATAAATACTAGGAAGATGGGCTTGCTTGGAGACAAGTAAACAACAATACCTCAAAAAGGCTAAATTAGACATATCTTGGATTAATCTGAGAACCAGAAAATTAACAGAAACTATGAATAGTTTTATAAAAAGAAACTAAAAGCCCTGAAAGAACAGAAAATGTCATAATGTTAAGGTATTACTTTCAAAATGCAAAAAAATCCTGATAGCTCTGGCCATGATTTCTCTATACTGATGTCATTTCTGATAAAAAGATGTGGTTTAGGTGGGCATAGGCAAATATCCAGACATAAAGAACAAAACATGGAAAAAAATAGAATCAACTTATCAAGAAAAATACACTTGCCAAGAAGGGGTGACAGCTCTATGATTTAATTCACGGGTTAAGTCAGTGGATTAATGGCATATGAAAGATGACATACATGATACTAAACATTTAGTAAATTAATAAATAGCTTATAAACTACATGTTTTTTTTTTCCCCCCAAAGTTTCCATTTCCTTAGTTATTCCATGAAGTATAAACAGTATTTCTACTAGGGACCAGCAGATGTTAAAGAAAAACCAAATGACATAATTCAATAGGTGTTCACTTAAGGTTTTAATTTCTTAATAATTTTATGACTTGTCTTCCTAATTTCATAACTGTGACAGTGAATTTACAACCCTACATAACAATCCAACACAAAAAAACAAGGAAGTCAACTAAATTAAAAATTCAGAATTTTGAATAGCAAGTTAATAAAAAAGAAACTTGTCCTGAAAAATATAATCTGAAACACATTTCTCAGTCACTTTACAAACTCAGGCATAATCCAGAACTGGGCATGTGGTTCCTTAGTTATTCTCTCCTGAAGGAAACCATTCCTCTTGTCATGTGGAATAGACGTTATGCTTCATCACTTAAACCACTCTCATTTTCACCCTCTCTTACCCAGGGTTGGTGGACCTGTCTACTACCCACACCCTGAAAAAACCCGGCACAGATTCAATCCCATGACACAATTCTTCTCTCTTAGATTTGGGCTTCTCATATTTGCTGGAGGTTTCCCACAATAACTCCATACTTTCATAATTGTTATCAAGAACCTGATACAACCTACAAAGCTCTCACTCTCCGTAGCTTTCCTGATTCTTACTTGGGAAAAATGAGGTCATCCTATACGAACTATTTACACCCATGCCCATCATGCCCCTCCTTCCAGCACTAGGACATGCAATATCCTCATCTCTATATGCATTTTCTAGTTAGGCTATAATCATGGTCAATTTTTTCTCCCGAATCCTTAAAAAGATAACTCTCCTTTAACTCTGAATCTCTGAATTAGCAACTTTCCTCATCCTATGTCTTTTTTTTTTTAACATCTTTACTAGAGTATAACTGCTTTATAATGGTGTGTTAGTTTCTGTTTTATAACAAAGTGAATCAGTTATACATATACATATGTCCCCATCCTCATCCTATTTCAACCAATATTCTAGGCTTTCAACTCAACTGCAAATTCTTCCCCAAAGAGGGAGATCTCAATATTTTGTCTTTCAAAGGACGCTTTTCAGTTTTTAATAGATTTTCCCTTGCTAGTCTAGCTAAAAATAGCACTTCTATCCTTTCACTTTTTCTTCTTAGTACTTATTACTTTCTAATATTATGTCACATATTTATTTGTTAATTTGTTTAGTACCTATCTCTCCTTTCTAGAATATGAGCTATTTGGTAGCGGATTTTTTTAAATGTCTGTACACTTACCGCATAGAATAATGACCAAATAGAGGAACTGCTCAATAAACATATTAAATGGATAATCTAATCTAATCGCTAAGTATTGTTTTAACTTAAAAAGTTGGTGTGGCAACTGCTGGTTATTCTCCCAAAATTCACTCTGCCCCTTTTCCTAATCTCATGGCCTCCCAGTGGAAACTAGATTTCCCAGTTTTCTCACATCCATTTGTGGCTGTGTGACTAAATTTAGATGAGCAGAGCAGAAATATCATATATAATTCCTAGGCTGTCTTCAACTTAAAGACAGGCTGCTGTCCCTGAACTTTGGTTCTTTATCTCTTCCTGAGTGAGCTCAGGAATGCCTGCAACCCAACCAAGGCAACAAGGCAGATGGAACCTGGGTTCCTGAATGGCCTGGAGGAGCAGAACAGCACCATTGCCTACACAGGCTGGCTTATAGTATGAAAGAAATAAACTTCTATTTTATTCAAAGGACTTAATTTTGGAATCGTTTTCTTATAGCTACTAAGCCTTTAACACACTTGACTTCTATGATTGCCTCTGCTATTGCTCTGACCACTCTTCTTTTTCCCTTTGAACTCCTTCTCTTCCGCTGTCTGTTCCTTAAATACTGATTTTCTCAAGGGTTCTTTTCTGGCCAACTACAGTTTTTTTTTTTTTTTTTTTTAACTCCAGTTTTATTGAGATATAATTGACATATAACATTTTATAAATTTAAGATGTACAACATAATGATGTGATTTATGTATGTATACACTGTGAAATGATTACCACAATAAGCTTACCTAACATTCATCACCTCACCTCACATAGTTAACAATTTTTTTCCCTGTAATGAGAACCTTTAAGGTCTACTCTCTTTAACAACTTTCAAATATACACTGTTGTTAACTGTGGTTCCTATGCTATACATTACATCCCCAGGACTTGTTTTATAAGTGGAAGATAACCACCTTCATCCATTTCTCCCACTCCCTTCCCCCTACCTCTGACAACCACCAATGTGTTCTCTGTTTCTATGAGTTTGGTTGTTTTAGATTCCACATGTAAGTGAGATCATACGGTATTTGTTTTTCCCTATTTGACATTTCATTTAGTATAATACTCTCAGGGTTCATCCATATTGTTGCAAATGGCAGGATTTCTGACGTTTTTATGACTGAATAATCAACTAGGTTCTTAATTTAACCTAGTGATTCTTAAATTTTTTAGTCAATGACAAGTTTGATAATTTAATGAAGATTACACACACACACACACACACACACACACACACACACACATATATATATACACAGAATATAAACATTGGCCATTTACAGATAACCTGAAACCTGTTTTGAACCCTCTAAGTAACAATAGTAGCCATATGAAGGAATTTCTTGAGAAATATACCAATTGTCATGGTTTTAACTACCACTAATCTCTCAGGATATTTTTCTATCTAAAGTAATATCTGACTTTTGACAGCCTTATTAAATCCTTTAAATAGGTCTCTAGTGTCCTTAGGATAGAATTCAAACTAGGCCGTTCAAAACTGAGCCGGTACTTATCTCTAAAGTTTCTTCTCAGCTACTCACCACCCCTAGAACTCTATTCCATCCAATTTGAACTTGCAGTTCCTCAAACTCACCGCATTCTCAATTTCATAATATTGCACACCTTTCCTTTGCCTAGAGCCTTCTCCATGCTTACTTGGCTATCTTTACTTCTCAAACATCCTTCAGCCTGAAACCCAGGTGCCCTGTCAATGAATATACTATATCTCCCAGAATGCCCTTTTATACTGTATCCACTCTTTCCTAATTGTTATTTAGTTCTCAGCTTCTACTTCCCATGAACTTAAGGATTATCTGCTTTGTTCACTTTTACATCCCCACTAATACTTGTCACAGTTGATATACAGTAGGCCCTTAAAACACATGTTCTTTAATTACAAATTTGCAAACTTTCCACAGCTATAGAAAACTTGATATATAAGATGCTGGGTAAAACGTAGGAATAAATTGTATCTCCTGATGCATGATTCTCAACTGTTTTGAAAAATATTAATTTTTCAATGGGAAAATAAATATCTTCTCTCTAAATTCCCATAACACTTTATAACTCTCTTAAAGTCACCTGTAAGACCAAGTTTTCAATGGAGAGACTGTGTGTTGTGTTCATATTTTCATCTCTCATAGTTTGCATCACAGTTTCTTGCATACCCTGAAATAACTCCACAGTATATTACATGACCAAAGCATGGTTTAAAGTACTGTATATAATGAGATGGGACAAAAATCTATGTTTTTTATTTGCTTTACATTCAAAAAGACACTCTGCAAAGGTACCTATGGTGGGGAGGAGTAAAGCAGATGGGATACAATAAACAAATAATGCCAGAAAGTCTACAAGAAAAAGACAAACAGCCTAACAAAGAATTGGCAAAGGTATAACAAGCAATTAACCGAAGAGGGCATTTGAATTGTCAATAAATAAAGTTGCATTCACATTAAAAAATGAGTAGCGTATTGTAGTCTCTTTATAGCCAAGGTCTCCATTGCTCACCTACTTTCAGAAATTCATTGGAAATCTTTCTGAGTTCATTAGGAATAAAAATAAATCAAACTGAAGAAGTTTAACATACCATTTTACTCAACAGATATCCAAAATTAAAACACTGGGCAATATTAAAGGTTGAAAAAAATGTGGTTAAAGGGTACTCTAATAACTGCTGAAGGAAGCAGAAATTTGTATAGCAACTTCAGAGAGTAATTTTACTATTTAGGAGAGTAATTTGCAGAGTCCTAAAATTGAGACCACATATCTCTCACAGCCCAGTAATTTCACTTTTGGATACAGACCCTAAGAAAAATCCACATGCTCACAAGGGGACATATACAAATGATGTTATGTGCAGTGCTATTTGAAATAGCAAACATTTGGATTTGCTATTTGCAACACATTTGCCTCTAAGTGTACAGTGCAGAAGCTCTTGCTGTACTACTCATATATCTTTGGCATTCATATTGACTTTACACATTGAAGGAATTTTACTGCAAGTACCTGAAACTCTCTGCCTGAGGGTGTTCTCTAGCCAAGAACATACTTGAACTGTTAGGAGGTGTGCTGGAATTCTAGAGTTAATGGTCTCAGGAGTAGCCCTCAACCAATGCCAGATGAGAATTTTGGAGACAGACACAAGCTTCCTCGTCCTTGAGTTATATAACTCTGAAGTGGCTCACAATCTCAGTCAGATGGTAGGAAATGTGTTGATGTTATCAGAGAAATGATCAGAAAAAGAAATGCTTAGAAATAGAATCAATATTTTATAAAGCTTAAATGTGTGGGAGAGAGAAGTATAAGGAAGGCAGGTTTTCACATCCTGATTCCGTTTTGGGCAACCAGGTGTATGACAGACTGAGATCAAAAAGGGTTCTGGCAGGGAGATGATGATTCAGATTTGTACATGTTTTGAATATGAAGTGCCTGTGGCTAATTGGATATACTGATTTACAGTTTGGGAGAGAGAAATGGGCTAGAGATTGGCTAGTAATGGTATCTGAGTCATGGTGATGGATGAGAACAAAGAAGAGAGGATAGTAAAAGAAAAGCCAGCTCAGGAAGGAGTACTGAAGCTCATGAATATTTAAGAAATGAGCAGAAGGTGTTCCTACAAATGGAAATGAAAGAGAGAACTAACATGATAGAGAAAAAAACAGTGGTAAGAAAGGAAAATAAAATGCTTATTTCATAAATGTTCTACTTGAGGACATACTGGCAATAGCTTCTTAGAAACATGTCTTTATTTTCTTTGTTTTCAAAATCTAAGACTACTTCCAAGAAGTGGCTCATTTGTCTTTATTCTCATTTTTCTTCATCTTTTAAAACCTTTTGATTTTCAGAAACTCATTTCCCACCCAGCTAAACATATCCTTTGACAATATAGTCAATTTGAACCCTAATCCATCAAAACAGATGTTTTGAAAAGATACTAATATTACGAATCGGCTACAAAACAAGACTTTGAAACCCTTACAAAAGACCCCCTTTCCTTCTTTTTTTCACTATTACAGAAACCCATCCTTGGGTGAAACTGTAATATATATATAACTGTTATATACATACATAATATGTATAATTTGTATACTGTATACATATATAACATGTATTATATATAACTGTTAATAAAGTCAAAAGAACAATCCAAAAACATGTTCCCATGCCACATACCTCACACTCTTCTACTGTCCTTAAGAATAACTCTATTTTGGATTTAGAATAACTATACCAAAAGGTCATTTTGCAAAATGCTTTACTGAAATTCTATGAAATATATTCACTTACACTTACTAAAGTATGTAGATATTGTAACAGAATATTTACCTATCTGTTAGACACGCTCTTGGCATTCGTCTTTAGAACTTTAGCTATCAAAAATAATAACGCTGCGTTCACTCAGAATACAAGAAACAAGAATTACATTTCCTTTGTCGTTCATTCACTTCATGATTTATAGAGTCTAGTTTTATTTTGGCTTTGGTTGCTTTTTTACTCCCTAGAATTTGCATATTTAATATAGTTAAGCACAGGGCTAACTACTTTCCATACATTATCTCATTCAATGCTTAGAATGGCATTATGAGACAAGCATTGCTATAAATATTTTTGATGGGAAGAAATGGAGACTTTTAAGAAATTAAAGACTTTTCCTAAGGTAATAAATCAGTCAGAATTTGAACCCACATTTTCTGATTCCAAAGCCCATGAGTTGGGAAACTTGTCAAGATATGGTTTGAACCTCTTGCCTTTGCTTCCAACATATAACGGTAATAAATGAGATCATATAAAAGTGATATCAAAACCAAGCCAAATCCTTCTGCGAACTAGAGATAGAATAGAAATAGAAAGTGAGCTGCAACGCACCAGCTGGTGAGCTGCAATGCACCAGTTGGTTGTTGGAATAAGAGGCAAGCATTTCCCTATCTGTAAGGTAACTAGAGTGCCACACTTGCCCCACAGGGAGTGAAAATCAGTGCCATGTTTACTGATTAAAACCTGAGTGCAAGAAAACAGGAAGCTGAATAACTGACTACCTCCCTGGACCCATGGTTTACACAGAGCTGCTTAGTAGGGAGGCCAAAGGCAGCAGCCATAACCTGACAGTCAGCAACTGGAACAAACTACTATTTGACTTGGTGACTAGATACATGATATCCCCATTATCAGAGATTCTGAGCTGGGGATGGAGAGTGTGCAGGGCCTACTCTATGACAATAAGGGTGGGGTGGGTCTAACAAAGAAAGAGACAGAGAAATTTTTAAAACATTTTTAAATCCCTCTCACTCAAGTTAAGCTTGAAAACCAAAAGTCCAAGACATGTAAAATCATATAAAAAGATTTCCAGCAAAAATTTTTTTAAAAGTCAATGAAGTCATTCCAGATGACATGAAAATAATAGGTCAATTTCAGAATTTCAATATAAGCATGTTAGTATCCTTGAAGAGACAAAGTAAGAAAGAATGTCAATACAATGTACAAAAAAGTAAGCAGAGATGAAATAATAAAAGTGGTATAAGAATCAATTCGAATAACCAGGAAAAAAAAATACAGCTGAAAAAAATTCTGGAATGGATATAGTCAAAACAAGAATTAGTAAATTGGAAGATATCTCTTGAGCAATTCAGAAAAAATGTAGCACAGAAAGGTTATAATATATTATGAATGAGAATTTAAGAAATATGTATGATATATTGTGAAGCTTCAACATATATATACTAGGATGTAGCAGAAAAAGAGATTAGAGCTAATGGTAAAAGAAGCCATATTTGAAAAGAAAATTTTGAAAATTTCCATAATTTAAGAAAGATGTGAGTCCTAAGATCAAAGTGTCTAGAAAAATGAACAACCACTATGCTCTCTTCCCTGTAAGGAGAATAATAAAAACCATACGGCCACTCTCTAGGAAAGCCTTTGAGGACAAATAATTTGTCAGAGATGACAGAATCTAATCCTATAAATTCTGCCCTATATTTTGATAGAATAATTCATCTTTAAAAGCAAATTGATGAATGTAATTGAAACAATAATACAGCCAATATGATATTCATCCTCAATAGAGAAGGCATAAATTCACTGCAACAGATGTCTACTGCTACCAGGGTACAGCAAAAACCCTGATATTTAGTGACCATGAGATTTAAGGAAGTAAGTCAAAGAGTGTCATAACCCTAGCATATGTCCAGGCTACTCTGTCACTCTGTCTGTGACCTCATAAGTGCAAACGCGAAAACACACACACACACACACACACACACACACACACACTGCAATCTGGTGTAATATAGTAATGTAGGGGAAGGACAATGAATCACCAATATGTTTTATACAGAAATAAGAGAGATAACTGTATATTAATTTGTGAACATAGTTCCGTTGTTTCCTATTAACCTAATAAAAAATTTAAACATCTGTGGAAAATTAAGCCTTATATAAGAAAATATATACCTTCTTAAAATCATGTTTTTTAAAATAATGTTATGGTTGATTGTAGTTTTTTTTTAACATCTTTATTGGAATATAATTGCTTTACAATGGTGTGTTAGTTTCTGCTTTATAATGAAGTGAATCAGCTATACATATACATATATCCCCATACCTCCTCCCTCTTGCGTCTCCCTCCCACCCTCCCTATACTACCCCTCTAGGTGGTCACAAAGCACTGAGCTGATCTCCCTGTGCTATGCGGCTGCTTCCCACTAGCTCTCTATTTTCATTTGGTAGTGTATATATGTCCATGCCACTCTCTCACTTCATCCCAGCTTACCCTTTTCCCTCCCTGTGTCCTCAAGTCCATTCTCTACATCTGCATCTTTATTCCTGTCCTTCCCCTATGTTCTTCAGAACCATTTTTTTTGTTTGTTTTAGATTCCATATATATGTGTCAGCATACGGTATTTGTTTTTCTCTTTCTGACTTACTTTACTCTGTATGACAGACTCTAGGTCTAGTAGTTTTTAAAAGATGTCTTCACCTCAGTAACCAATCAATAAGTAAATATGAATGGAAAAGACTGAAGATAGTAGTTTAAGATTAAGTGTGAGTAAAACTTAGCAGCAGACCTTTCTATCTTTTGTTTATCACAATTTAGGTACTTCCATTAGAGGGAACCCCATTCTTTTGTAGCCCCTCCCCAAAGCAGGGTAACTTCCTGAGTTGTTGTTAGAGTTTATAACGGAGGAGAATAATGAAGTTCTCTTTAATTTTTGGTCTCTGGATTGGTTTGAAGGGAATAAGTAAGGCGTAAACATTTTTTTATAGTCTTTATAGCAAAGGGAGAAATTTTCAAAAGGCTTATGTCTTGGCAAAGCCTTTCAAAAATCCTCAGTCACACCTTAACTTTACTTACATATTAAAAGAAAAACTCAAACAATTTACATCTCCTGTTCTGACCATTCATATCGAGATCATAACAAAAGACCTTATTAAAAACACTGGGTGATTCTGATGAGAATATAATTTTAGAAACCTCAAAATGTTCATGCAAATAAACCTTTAAACCTTTTCTCTTAAAAAAAGGTTTTCACCTTCCTGCAGCACTAATAAACAGCTAGGAGCCGTGTATGTAGGCAAAAGAAAGAATGAATGTAACAGGTGACAAACATAATGAACTTGTTCTCTTAGAAAGGGATTTGTCAGTCACATTTTGTAATTGTTGAAAGAAGCTTGTATCAAATCATAAGAAGAGATCAAAAATAATTATCCTTCTTACATACAGCATAAAAGTCAAGACTATTACTTAGTTCTGCAACAGTTAAGTTTTCCGTAAATCTTTAGAAAAGAAGAGCTAAGTAGTACTTCAAAACTGTCCCATAAGTGAAAACATATTCTTTTTTTCTTAAAAACTTTCCTCCTTTTATTGTAAAGTTTTACAGCTTCACAATTACTCCAATATATTTTTTCCATTTATTAATTTACTTTAGCAAACAGAAGCTATACGTCTCAAAATATAAGGAGCTTACTTTAGTAAATTTCATTTTTAAAATTATTATTCAAAATTTGTATTACAGAGGTGCTCTTTAAAAAGTTTAAGTGAGCATGAAACACAGTAACAATGCAGACCTCTGTATTCTATCAAATCAGCAGTATGGAAGACATATTTTTCATCTTTCATTTGGTAACATCTAATGCAGTCACCTTGTTAATAAAGCTGCTTTCTAAACAAAGTCAACAATAGCAATAATATTTTGGCACTTATTAAATTCACAATACTGAATCTGCAGTTTTTGCAGAAGAATCTCATCTGTAACATTCTAGGAATACTCCTTGTAGACTCTGATTTTTTTTAAGAAGCAGCACATTTAAAACAGGATTTTAAGTATGGCTAAACTAGGAATTAAGCACAATTTATTCTCTGAGGTATTTTTTTTTTTCCCAGAAAAAGCAAGCTTACTAACTTCCAAGATATTTGCACTGAAATAAAAACTACTCAGTATTGTTTCAAGATATTTAAAATTAAAAAACATAGAACAAAAAACTGTGTGCAAAGTTTCTGCAGTGAAATGTGAGCAAACAAGCCAAAAAGAAACAAAAGAAGTTTGCATGCTGCTTCTCAAAAGAAGCTTAAACAATCCTTTGCCAGGAATAACACACATAAACTATAAGAAGGCAACTGCTGGAATCAAAACACACTTACTTTTTAATATGTAAAGATGCACTTTTTCCCCTATTTTAGATTAAAAATAGAGGACACCCTAGTGAGTCTTGGTGGCAGTCAGATAACACACAGGCCCTGACCCTTTAACTCGCTGGAATTCTCACACAAAGCTCTTTTCATAGAGACTGTGCTATATATTCCCGAGATAAGGCGGCAAAACATGAAGTCGTGGAGAAGTGACACAAAGTTGGACTAAATGAAATGTTTACATATATTCTGTCACACTGTTGTTCCTTTATTATCTATTCCACACATGATTTGCCTAAAACAATGTTTATTCAGGTTGAAGAGAAGCATGATTTAAACAAAAGGACAACTTTAAGAAAAAGGACACGCAAGACAATACAAATATTGTATTTCTGTTAGCATTGCCAAGTTTAATGTGAGATCAAGCAGAAACAAAACCAAATCGCCTAAGAACTTTTAAGAAATGCTCTTACTATAACTTCCCTCAAAGCACAAAAGATTTCTTTACTTGTTTTACAACATAGAAAGTATACTTTAAATAATATCTTAAATCTGCACTCACCATGAGAAAGCAACGGTTGCGTAGCGTAACAGTGTGCTATTTTCTGCCCCTGTTCCATTTCAGTTTTGCCTATAGTTGTCCAACACCCAATAGCCCAGAGCTGCCACCCAGAGGCCCCTTCCACGAGCTGGCTTATTTGCCTGTCAGTCTGAGTCCCGGCTTCTGTTTTATGCGGCTGTGCACTTTGCTGAAGTTCTAATATAATTTCCATACGCTTCCCACAGCCTGAAGTAGGTAATTTGTTCTTTCAGTTCAATAAATACGCAAATCACTTTTTGGGTAACTCTGAGATCAGGCTTTAAGTTGTTCACCTTCAAGTGAAAGAGTTCTTGGTAAGAAGTGGGTGGAGAGAAGTAAGCTCACTACAGGGGAACTCAGAGTGTAATCAGAACGCAGAGAAACTTCCTCTCTTTTTTCCTTCCTTGCTAGGCTGAGCTGCTAGTGACTCTTTCACAGAACTTAGGAATGTAAAGGGAGGACGCAAAGAGGCCCCTCCAGACAAGCCTTTCTCAATCAATTAGCTTGCAGCCATTACTTGTGACCTTAGGTCACACAGCATAAGTGTGTGGGGTGTGCCTTCAGGGGTCCCAAGGCTACTTATTACAGCTAAGATAACCAAAATCAAGCAGACACTAGTATCTAGAAATATTTTTAAAAGAAAACATGCTAAAGATGTGAAATAGACCAAAGGTAAATTCCAAATTTCTTTTTGCAGGAGCAACTAGTAATTCAGTCAAAGATCTTTTTTTTTTTTTCTATTAAGAAATTCAAAACAATATATTTTTTCCATGTTGGATCAAACAGGACTTAGAACAAAGCAGCAAAGCATTTCTTTTATATTAAATTTCAAGCTGGGAATATAGAAATGACAAAATAAGGCATCACATAGTCACAGATATCACTTAATCACTTTGGTTCCTAGGTTTTATTTTAGTTTCTTTTTTTTAAAGATACTGACATTATATCTAACTGCAAAGTTATACTACTATAAACAAAGTTCTCTAAGCTTAGGGAAATTGAAATCTTACCACTTTGGGAGATAGGAATAGTTATTTAAAACCCTTTCAAGATTACATATTATCTTAATGTCATGATTTCTCTTATTCTCATAACTACTTTCACTAGAATTTTGTTTTGTTCTCTAGTTAAGACAAAATGCTTCCTGTCTTTAAAATATATATAGAATGAGAGTCAAAATAACAGAAAATAAGTGAGACACTAAAGAGAAAAGCAATCTTTTAAAACTACAGGTTTGTTTAAACTTCATACACTGTTTGCATATTCCTCAAAGAAAACACTTTAAAAATAATAGCCACCATCATTATCAGTAAGTTAGTGACACAAAAATATCAGGGAATTTTATCTCAAATCAAATTCATCCTTTTGAATAGTACAATCCAATTAAAGAGCATATATTTTATAGTAATTATAGAGAGTCAGCCCCCCTCCAATAGCCATGATTCAAAGATGGATTCGCCACACCACATTTTCTCACCCTATTTACTTGGTGATGCCACAAAGCATCATCTGGTGCAGCCCTATATAGGAATGGCAATACTGCATATAGATGCTAAACTTAGCATTTCCATCCCATTAACCTTTAGTTGACCAATGGAATTACCTTCAAATTGGACATTGTCTGACTTAAATAAGACAAACAAACCAAAGATGCAAGAATGAATAAAGCAGGTGAGAGAAACAGGAACAGATAATAGTATCTAGTGGGCAGGATCAGTTTTGAAAACTGTAGTAATAAAGAACGTAGTAATTAGAAGGTTAAAATCAGTTCTGGGTGGGGATTAAGGCAGAAACGGGTTTCCACTTTTTCCAATACACAATAAGAGTCATTGATAGGTTGGGGTTGACATTGCCTCTAATTAAGTTGAAAAAGTAAAATAAGTTAATACAAATATCAAATCATTATATGTTGTATACCTAAAACTAATATAATATGTCAACTATATCTCAAAAAAAAATCAAACCTTGCACAAAACTCTTCTCCCATGTAGTAATAAAAATAAAATTAAATAAAAAGTTAGATGGTGGGCTTCCCTGGTGGCGCAGTGGTTGGGAGTCCGCCTGCCGATGCAGGGGACGCGGGTTCGTGACCCGGTCCGGGAGGATCCCACGTGCCGCGGAGCGGCTGGGCCCGTGAGCCACGGCCGCTGGGCCTGCACATCCGGAGCCTGTGCTCCGCAACGGGAGAGGCCACAACAGTGAGAGTCCCGCGTACCGCAAAAACAAAAACAAACAAACAAAAAGTTAGATGGTAATAATAGTAATAACAACAATGATAATAATGTCTTGGCACCTTTTAGTGATTCAGTTGCGGCTTTTTTATATACTGAAAACAAGCATTATTCTAGAGCATTTTGGGCTATGTGGGCAATAGAGATGCAGAAAATCAAGAATTCTAATTACTAAAGGCAAAAAAAAAGAATTATAGTTACTGTTTGAAAGATACCTAGTCTTCAAAACTTCTATGATTCAATGCCACCCTGTAATTCTATATTCTATTTTCATATGTTATGAAGAACAAGTTTTACTTTCTTTTTCCCTTATTAAAAACCTAACCACTAGCTCCTAACAGTCAACGAGGTCAACAGCCTTAAACAGCAGAAGTCTGCAGTCATCACCTCAAGGACCTGGTGTCGTTTGCAACAGAGTTTCTGCAGGCACAAAACAAAAGAGTTTCTAATAAGTGCAGAAGGGTCACTAGTAACCTATATAAAACATAAAACATACACCAGCATTTGAAAGCTTTGGCGATTTCATAGTCTAGAATGTCTTCTTTTATGGCCAGTTGACTAAGACAACCACAGACGTTTCTGAATTACACACAGGTTAGGAAAAGAATCCCCTTTGTGAAAGTGTGGTCTCTTACATTAAAAAGGTTACTACCAGGATACTATTGAAAATAGTTTGTCAACTTGACCCTACTCAGTTGCATCTTCATTTTATGGAGAAAAAGTCTACTACTCTGTATGCAATGGCAATTTAATCAAACACTACAGATAATTTTTGCCAAATTCAACTAATTTGTAAAGGATTTTAATAGCTTAGATAACTTTAACACGAAAACTTTATCATTTGTATTTAGAGATACTAAGTTAGAATACATAATAAAAATGAAAATAATTTTAAATTATCTTTCAATTAATTAAAAAAACATTCAAAAATGATAGGATATAATATTTCTATATAAAGTTATAAGGACAATTTCTAAGCATTATATAACAAGAACAAAATATTAGTCGCTAATTATGTGGTGTTGAAATTTCCCACAGTAATTCTATTCTATATCTATGCATTTTTCCCTGCAATGCTTTGGAAGGTAGTCACTTTTGGAGAGAGGAAGAGATGAACTAAAATAAAAGGCTTGAAAAACTATCAAACTACCAGTTTTCCAAGATACCTGATTAGCAGTCTGCCATCATAAGGTGGTTTTAGCCAATTTTCTATTAAAAC
This sequence comes from Globicephala melas, assembly GCF_963455315.2. NCBI lineage: Eukaryota > Metazoa > Chordata > Mammalia > Artiodactyla > Delphinidae > Globicephala > Globicephala melas. The sequence continues at coordinate 27,334,410 of NC_083317.1, forward strand.
ACCTACACAGAAAAACACCTCTTACAACAGTCCTAAAAACTAAGATTAATAGAGGGAATTTCTTTACCATTCTTCTAAAGCTAATGATATTGGACTAAGAAAAAAACAACAGGTGTCAGGACTAGACAGACTAGTCCTATTCATTGGAAAGTCAAGAAAGTATTCCAACATTTCCTAATTAACTGTATTCAGATTCATGGGCTCTTTCTAACAAAATCCTGGATTACCGTGATTTTACTGGGTATCAAAAGAAAGTGCTACTTCTTGGGACAAATAGAGTAGCATCCTCACAGCACCATCTTTTCCTATTTTGGCATTAGTATTTGAAAACTGGAAGGGAGAGAGAAGACTGGTATTTGACGCCTTACTCTTTCCAAAATTTGGTTAAAGCAATGTAGATGGTAGCAGAGGTAGGAGGATAGTGGAGAAAGGCCCATGTTAAGAACTGTGGCTTTTCCTGCTTGTGAAACAACAAGGTTTGAGACATAGGAGAACACCTTTACTTTTAAGAGAGCAATGTTAGACTTCATGTATGCTTCTTGGTCACTAGCTGGGAGATCTGCACAGCAACCTGTCACCAAGCTGGGGTGACAAGAAGGGGATTGAACAAGCAAGAAGTGGATGGTAAGAAAACAACAGGTGTCATCTGGTTGTAAACATGACATTGGATAGATCTAGGCTAATTTAGTGTTGAGCAAATAGAAAACAAACATAAAGTGGAGGCCTATATAAAAATATGATAGAGAAAATGGGAAAAGAACGTTATCAAAAGGAGAGCAATGACTGAATACATCATTTATTAAAACAGACATTTTAAATAAAATTATTGAAGACATGACCCCTATAAGGAAGAAATGGCCTAAAATACAGACAAAGAAAATACAATGGAAATATACATTCTTAAAAAGAAAAGAGGGTATAATGGATAAAGAAAAAAATGAAGTGAAAATAAGAAATGATGCTCCAAAAAATCATAGGAGTGATAAGGATGACAAACTTTAAAAGGTAGGGAGACAAGTTTGAAGTCTATAGCAACAGTGTAGGTGAGCTCTCTGGAAGAAATCCTGAAATATTTGACTCCACACATTTTATCTAAGATGTCATAAAACATAAGGAAAAATTGAAAGCATGCTATGGAAGAGAGAAAATGTCTATAAAAATATGAAAAATTACAACACAATGCATGTAGGCTCTTACACATTATTTTAAAGGAACCAAAACCTTAATGAAAAATATAAAGAAGAGCAACAGATAATTCAAAGAAGAAATAAAAGAAATAAAAACTAAAGCAGGGCTTCCCTGGTGGCGCAGTGGTTGAGAGTCCACCTGCCGATGCAGGGGACACGGGTTCGTGCCCCGGTCCAGGAAGGTCCCACATGCCGTGGAGCGGCTGGGCCCGTGAGCCATGGCCGCTGAGCCTGCGCGTCCGGAGCCTGTGCTCCGCAACAACAGTCAGAGGCCCACGTACCGCAAAAAAAAAAACCAAAAAAACTAAAGCAACAGTGAGATATAGTATAAAGTTTTCCTATTATTTGACAATTTTAAAATTAATATTCTGGGTTATTCTATGCTTATGAATGTATAAACTGGAACAAGCTTCCTGGAAAGCAACTAGTTTATATGCATCAAAATTCTTGCATTTTTTCTTTTTATTTATCTATTTATTGAACAAATATTTATTGATCACTTACTATGTGCCAGGCATTGTCTGAGGCACTAGGGAGAACGTGTTTAACGAAATAGACAGAATTTCTGCTCTCATTTAGCTTAGATTCTAAGAGGTAAAGAGAGACAAGAAACAAGTAAACATAACATGTTAGATACTGTTGAATACTAACATGAAAAATAATGCAGGCTAAAGGGATAATGAATGATTTTGGAGATGGTTGGCATGACATTTTACATAGATGCTCAGGGAAATGTCTCTCTGATATGATAATGTTAGAGCAGTAACCTGAACACAATGTAGGGGTCTATCATGATAATATATGGGAGAAAACATTGCCAGAGAGGCACCTGCCAGTGAAAAGGCTCTGAGCTGAGACATGATTCTCAGTAACATTGTATTAAAGATGTACTATAACAGTGATTCTTTTGTAAGAAAGTCATAAGTGAGACAGACCAACATTTTTGTATAAAGTTGTTTATACTGTCTGCAAAACTGAAAATAAGAGTAGATCAATTTGTTTTATACAGCCATTTAAAATCATTATTTTAGGAGTTGTTATTCATATTATTATTATTTAGTTGTGAACCTTAAGTAAACAAAAGCAGGAATAAAACAAACTCCAGATAATATATGATTCCAATTTTGTAAGGTGAATGTTTTTGAATACAGTAAAAGGATCAGGTATTGAAATGTTGATAACAACTGTCATTTCTACATAGCAGAATCATGGATTGTTTTATTTTTTGCTTTTTTTCTAAATTATTTTAATTTAACTGTATTTCTTTTATTAAAGAAAAATATTAATTAAACAAAAGGAGAGGCAGGCATTACTAACTTAGGTATACTCCAGCATTCCCTTTATCACAAACCTTGAAGCTTTCAACTTATTTTGGATTATTTATTCTCTCAAATATAGTCAGTTAGTACTTGAAAGGAGTCTTTTTGATAATAAATTGAAGAGTTACCCCTTCCCTTCCATCTCACTGCTTCTACCCTGTTACTTAAATCTATAGGAAAAAATTTAAAGTATATGTAAAATCACATTCATGTATGTATACACCCTTTGTTTTCTCCTTTGAGAGCATATGGCAAGTGTCATCTCCTTCACTCAGTGACAAATGCCCTCTCACAGCATCTACTACTTTGACCCTTAATTAGATCTTCCCAGACAATCTAAAATAACTCGTGTCTGAGACCCTCCCTATCTATATGGGTCCCAAAGGATTGGGGCAGCAGCAGGAAAGCAAGAAGAAATCTTACTATAGTTTAGGATGTGGGTAGCAAAATGGGTGAGCAAGCAGGGAGCTGAGTGAGGTTGTTTAACAAGAAAAAGTAAAAGAAGAAAGAAAGAGAGAGAGAGGAAGGAAGGAAGGAAGAAACAAAGAGAACAGAGAACGCTACAAAAATGGGTCATTAATGTAGAGTGAAAGCTGAGTGAGGTATTGGAACATAAAAGCAAAATCTCATGCTGAAGAAAAAGAGTCCAGGTTGGCCCAAAGTACCCAGTTCAACAACTTTTGTTGCTGCAATAAATATATAAAAAATAAGTCTAGGTCCTATAGTTTAAAGATCTTGTTAAAACAGACAAACAAACAAACAAAAAAACAAACAGTAAAACAAGTAAAGGAAATAAAATGTGGAGGTTAGAAATAGGAAAAAAGGGAGAGAGAAACAGAGAAAGAGCAGAGAGAGAAAGAGAGAGAGACAGAGAAAGAGATGAACTGGTATAATCTGAAAAAAATAAATGACTAGAATAGGAGCTAGGAAGGAAGAGAAAACATGGCTCCTGAAGAGGTGATATGAAATGCATGTGTAAGTGGTTCTGACATGTGTTGCTGTATCAGTATATGCAGAGGCTTTAGAAAAGAATGTGGAAAATAGTCTACTTGGACTGGAGATAGTGGCAGGTGGGGTTGAGAAAGCTAAGTGGCTGGAAGTATGAGTTTGATTCAGATCAAAGAAAATAAACAGATTTAAAAACTACAGGGAAATGGAGAAAAGTCACAGATTGGGACAAATTGGGATGGGTCATGTGCCTTGCTTAGTGACAGGTAAAAGCTGAAGTCTGATTCTGTGGGAAAATATATAGGAGGCAAGTGCTGAGCTCCTCAGGGGAGGATCTTCTGTGAGGCCAGGGCTGAACTGCAGTCCTTCTATTCAGATTGTCTTGGATCACACATGGGACACTGAGAAGTCCCCATTCACCTTTATGTCAGTAGAATCCATCCAGTCAAATCATTGAGAAGTCCCTATGCACCTTTATGTCAGTAGAATCCATCCAGTCAAATCATTGCTCTAGCTCTTGGCAGCTAAATCTGCCTGGGCCCCAGAAACAGACCTAGGAAGTGAGAGCAGTAGCAAGTTCAGGCAAAAGAAATTAGAAGCATTAGGCAGATGTGCCCTAGCATATTAGGGCTCATGCAGGGTAGCAGAGTTCAGGCAAGAGCTAGAGTCGAGACTCTATTGGGCACTTACAGAGGAATGTCTTTGAGACAGAGCGAGACTTTCATGAGCAGGTCGTGAAGAACATGCTCAGCTTGAGGGGTGTGAAAAGGCCAGCCTACCCGAACTTATCTTTTCCTGTAGCTCTTCTTGGTTCGTCCTTCTCTTCCTTGGAGATTTTGATGTCAAAAATTCCAATAGTACCAAGACATTAATTCGAATATGGGTGAAAGATTATATGTGGAAACTCTTACCAAAAAAAAAATACAGAACACATGAAGATTACTTTCACCTCTTTACAACTACTATCAGGCTTTAGACTAGGATATTTGGGACTACCCAGGGGAAATTCTGGGTTAGGAGATATTGCCAAGAATGGCAAGCCTGCCAGGATTAGTGGTGCTAAATTCAAGTTATTACTATATACCAGGGGTACCTGGAGGGCCGCACAGCAGGAGGTGAGTGGCGGGCGAGCTAGCGAAGCTTCACCTGCTGCTCCCCATCGCTCCCCATCGCTCGCATTACCACCTGAACCACTGCCCGATCCCCAGTCCATGGAAAAATTGTCTTCCACGAAACTTCTAAAACCCTTGTTATATTGTACCCAAAGCTCTGATTGTTGTTATTAACATTTAGACTATTGATTTAGATAATCCTAAAGAGTTAACCTTTGGCAACATACGACTGTCCTGAGGTTTTTAAGCCTAAATCCCAGTGACCAAACCTAAACTTCCAATTAGAAGAGGATACAATGGGCTACTGAACACAAAGGGAGATAAAGTTCTGTGATTCCAGTTCTAAAACTTTCAATAAAGAGCTGTTTTTCAGATCCTAACTGCTATTTAATTGCTTACCACAATGCCCAACACCAAGTAAACAATCAGTGAAGGGAAGGGAAGGGAAGAAAAGAGAAGGAAAGGAGTAATATCCATTTGACAGGAGATACTATGTAATAAGAGGAGAGGAATAAATGAAGACACTGCTAAAAGTTCCATAACTGGGAAAGCTCCAATGCTTCTGAAAGTGAGCATACTCCTTATGGCAGGAATAGAATTATGAGAAATAAAACTATCTTAAAGAATTAAAGGATTCCAGTTTCAAGAAGGTGAAATAAATATCTTCCTACATCTTTCTTCTTTCAATAATCATCACAAAGCATGAAGGAGAAAAAGAAGCTCTAATACAAACGGTGTTTTTTTCCTGTGACTGCGGTAACAAATTCCTACAAACTTGGTGCCAGAAAACAACAGAAATTAATGTTCTTACAGTTCTGGACACCAGAAGTTCAACATCAATTTCACTGGGCTAAAATCAAGATTTTTGGTAGGGCCATGCTCTCTCTGTATGTTCTGCAGAAGAATCCTTTCCTTGCTTCTTCTAGCTTCTGGTGGCTTCTATATTTCTTGGCATTCCCTGGCTTGTAGCCACATCACTTCAGTCTCTACCTCTATCTTCATATCACATTCTCTGCTATGTGTGTCAAATCTCCCTTTGCCTCTCTCTTATAAGAACACTTGTGATGGCACTTATGGCCTACCTGGATAATCCGAGATAGTCTCCACATCTCCAAGTCCTTAACTTAATTATGTCTGCAAAGACTCTTTCTTCAATAAGGTAACATTCACAGATTCTGGGAATAAGGACACGGACATATTTTTGGAAGCCATTATCAGTCTACCAAACAAACCCAAATACTTTCTAAGACTAGGGACTTTTATAACTCTAAACCACAATCTATAAAGGCAGAAAGTGGGTGGAACAGTGGCATTTTATTTAACAGAGTGGAATAAAGACAAACCAAAGGTAAATAGCAGATCCTAATTACAAATAACAAACATACCCACACAATAATGTTCAAGAAAAGCTCAGACACTGAAACATCTAGGTATTGTCAAAGGTGGAGTTGAGGCTAGGATTTGAAAAGAGACAGACTATTTGAAAAACGGTAAGAGGAGCAGTTAGACACCTATCTATAGTCACACATCCACTATAAAGGAATCAGAGGACTAACTTCTCCCTTCTAAAGGAAAGAAATGGTATCTGGAGAAATTGAACTGGAACGGTCCTAATCTATAACACAAAAGGCAGCAAAGAGACATGGTACCAAAAATTGAAAGGTTACTTGAAAGTCTAAGTACACAGAGAACTCTGAACCCCAACCTTCCCTAGCTAAGTCCCAAGGTGTTTATATACTCAAACAAAAGAGTAAGAATTCTTCTCTTGAGTAAATAACTGCCAAAAGAAAAATAACGTCAGATACAGGTGTTAATGTGTCTTGCCCACCAAAAAAGCTAACTGCCAACTTGATGGATCAAAAGTGAAGCCTTCCTGCTGACGAGCATCCCTCCTGTGCACAAAATTCTAATTAGGTTTTCAGTGCCACCTTCAAAAATATGATTAGAAAGTCAAGAATCATCGCTGGGAATCCATCAAGGAAAAAACAGGAAACAAAATAAGTGAAAGGAATGAAGGAACTCAGAGAAATAGTGAATGTGCAGTGAGAAGACTAAAATTTCAAAGAAATAATAAACAATGTCCCCAAATATGAGAAAAGATATTGCCTTGGTGAAACAAGACAGGATGCAATTAGAAAAAAAATAAAAGAAACAAGCAAAGAATAAGAAGTATGATTACTAATTTAACCTAGGAGCATCACAAGTAAAATTTAGTAAAAGTGTTAAAAGATAATGAACAGTAAACTGAAAAAGAAAAATTAATAAATAGAGGGGAGAAAAGACTTTTAAAAGTAGATAGTCAATGGAGATAATCCAGCACTCACAAATGTTAATACAAGATATGGAGATTAGAGAAAATGTTAGTGAAGAAATTATTAGGGACATAATACCAGGAAATTTCTCATAATTGGCAGCATGAGCCTCCCGATTGAAAGGATCTATCAAGTGTCCCAACACCAGGGATGAAGAAAAACCCACACTAAAACATATTCTGATAAAATCTATAACACCAGAAATAAAGATCTCAAAATTTTATTAGTGAGAAAAGTAGGTGATATATAAAATATCAGGATCAAAATGACACTGGTCTTCTCAATAGCATAAAAAGCTTGAAGGTAATAAATGTTTTTAAACTTCTGAGCGAAAATTATTTTAGATCTATAATTCTATTCCCAAAGATTCAATGAAGTATCAGGTAGAATAAAGACATTTCTCAACGTACAAGCTTGTAAAACATTTATCACCTGTAGAACCTCTTTCAAAACATTACCAGAAAATAGATAGCTAGTGGGAAGCAGCCGCATAGCACAGGGAGATCAGCTCGGTGCTTTGTGACCACCTACAGGGGTGGGATAGGGAGCGTGGGAGGGAGACGCAAGAGGGAGGGGATTTGGGGATATATGTATATGTACAGCTGATACATTTTGTTATAAAGCAGAAACTAACACACCATCGTAAAGCAATTATACTCCAATAAATATGTAAAAAAAAATTACCAGAACATAAGCTCCAGCAAGAAAAGACAAAAAACTAGTAAAAGGAGAACATAATTTGTAGAAAGAAGAGGCTACAACATCATAAAGCGAAAAAAGTAAATTTCAGAATGACAGCCAGAAAAACCCTGAATGACGTCTTTTTGCAGGATACTTTAGAGAGCAACTAGACAAGATAAAAGTGGAAGGAGAGGGCCCAGGAAGGATTACTTCAAGGGAAAAAATAAGAAAAAATTCTTGTTGAATGCTATAGATGATCTAACCAACTTGCCTACATAGAAAATTGAATAGAGAAGCATTTTATAAAGATTTTGAAGCTTTGGGAAAGACAGCAAAAAAAGAAAGGAAGAAAGGAAGGAAGGTAGGAAGGGAGGGAGGGCAGGAATGAGGAAGGGAGACAGAGAGGAGGAGGAGGAACTGGGCAAGAAAGAAAAATAAATGAAGTACTTATCTAAGGGAAGACAAAAATTCTACAATGAGGGGAATATCATTATATCCTATCACCAGTCTCAGAAGTAAACTCTATTTGTACAGTCTTCATATTTAAAAAGACAGAAATAAACTAAAATGGTGATGTAGCTATAATGGAAGAATAGAGAAAAAAATTTTGGAGTTTTAAGAGACTTTAAATTTTCATGTTTACCAGTAAAAAGTCAATCAACAAGATCTAAGTTGAGGAATCATAAGCAGACCTATGCACATTATTTTAAAAATATAGAAGTAAAATAAAACTTAAAGAAGTTGAAAGTGATTTCCCTCTTGCACTGATGCAAAATGGTTTATTTCTTTAGATATTTTTTTACCTTTAAACTTATTTGCATTTTAAATATGTGTGCATATATTTATTTGATAAAAATAAGTTATTTTTAAAAAAAAATATTAAACTTATTTAACCTAATCCTCTCTCCTTTGTTTAGAATTATGTCAAATCAAATAGGAATATGTTCTCTATTTTCTTTAAAATATTTCCACAAAAGTAATTATATTACTAATATAACTTTATTAAATGAATGAATGTATGATGTATGCTTTAGTAAAACATTCTGCTCTTCATAAAGAAATGAAATATTAGATACAGTGTAATATTTCTAAACAAATTATTTATTAAATTTGATATTAAATATAGTTCTTGAAGGAATCTGTAGAGCATACTTGATAGAGAAAACAGTTTCTTTTTTAAAGGGAATATGCATTCCTAAAGTTATTTGTATTATTTTTACCTGATTTCCAGAATATTTTCTTCAAGAGAAGCACTAGTTAAGTATTGTTATTCATTCCCATCTTCATATCATCTATAGGTGTACCTGTGCCAATTTTATAAACTTGTTAATAAGTCTTACTTATCTTCCTTAACTCTAAAACAAATTTAATGCAAAATTATGTCTTTCAGAGTATAATGGCCCTTTAAAAATAATATTCCCACCAAACACAGAGAGCAAAGTACAAAGAGTTTACAAAACAGGATGAGATTCTCCATTATTATTTCTGGAGAGCATCCTAGTCTGATGTTTTTCCTTCTGCCATTCTTAGAGAAAGTACATTATCCACAACAGGTCAGTCCAAATCCTACTTATTTCCTCAGGAATAAGGGTCAGGCAACATGCAGTATCCTTGGGAAAGGAGCCTAAAATTACCAAAAAGGTCATCTCAGTAAGACATCAGGAAGCACAACTGTTTCTATTGACAGGAACATAATGAAAACAAAATGCTCTAGAACTATGTGCTTTGTGAACCACAGTTTGTAAAAATATCACACATGCTGTGTTTTGACCACCCAAGAGAAATCAAAGTCACTGTATCACTCTACAAGCAACTCAGTCCTACTGCTGTTTTATGATTCTAAAATCAGGAGCATGTTCCTGGGACACAATCAGTCAGTATCTGCTAGGGCAATGTTAGAAAAAAGCTTTAAAATGCCCTCTTTGTTCCTGACCTGCTATGGGAATTCATGGCATGCGACATCAAAGGAGAAAATTCAGGTCACCTCTGTTGGATGTAGTCATGTGGGTGTGTGAATTAAAAATATGCAACAGGGAACCTGTCAGATTCCTGTTTCAATCCAGTCTCTTCTTTGACTCCTCTCAAAGTGATCCTTACCAATAATCAAAGGAGAGCCCTCAGACCATTTTTGGGATGTGCTGGTTCTAAGAAAAGTGATTTAGGAAAGTCAAATGCTCCAACACTTTCAGGAAATGACCAATAAAAAGGCAGGCCAAAATCTTGGTAGCTCAAAGGGAAAAAGAATGTCTGAGAATATTTCTGTTTCACCATGAAATAGATGAGAAATCAAGCTGTTCAGGCACAGCTGGAGAATGCGTGGAAGTGAGCTGTAGTGTTCCTACTTTAGCTTCTCAAGAAGCTAAAGGTTTTGATGCTATTAGGACATAGCTTGAAAGGATGATGTTTCATAGTGAGCAAAGTGATCAACCATCTAGCAGCTAAGATCAGTGGATCCCGTTGAGTGGTCAGACCCTCAAAGGAATGGGTCACTTGTGTCTAAGAATTCAAAGCTTATATCTTACAACTGATAAAAGAAAAGAGATATCAAAACATGGTAGTCTGTACTAGTCAAAAACAGTGGTCAACTGATAGATGCAAGGTAAGAAAAAAAAACAAAAAATAAATATTTTTTATTTGAACAAAGTTTTCATTTTCATCATTCTAAGGCACTTCTGCAATTTGATTTTCAATTTTCTTCTCACCCAAATTGCTGTGTCACCTTCTTTCCATCTAACAAAATCCTGCCCATCTTTAAAGACTCCTCTCAAACTGTACCTCCTTGGAAATTATTTCCCTAACCATCCTAGATCATGGCAGTCTCTACTGAACTCATCTAAGGCTCTCTCCGCAGTTATCTTAGGCTATCTTGAGATGTTTTAAGTGTATCTCCATTTGTTTAAGCCAATGCCTTGTCTCCTTTGTTACAGTGCAAATCCCATTAGACCAAGAACAAAGTTTTCTGTTTTCTGTTTTAATTTCTTACAGCTCGAGCCTTCATCTTACACAATTAATATGTAATGGTTGACAAAAGAACCAACATTTAGCATAAGTAATATTGGATGGCTCCTGCTTGTCTTATAAGACATGTTACAAAGAAATTTATGCAGACCTTGTGAAGAAATAGTATCCATTCTCTTAAAGCTTTTTTTTTTTTTTTAGTTATTTAGGAGCTTAGCTTAGAATAAATGATAAACAGTAGATGGATAATATTTACAGAGCAGCTTCTGAGTTGCTTGTCAGTAATTCTACAAGTTACCTGGATATTTATGAGTTCAGTAAAGACTTTCTTTGTAATTTGTTCCCTCTACACAAGAGCAGGCTGGGTCTGAAAAATAACTTCAGACATGTTATTTCATTTAAATTTTTAAGAAATGAATTGCTTTTTAAATGATACCAAATTCAAGGTAATATATTAAACACTGACTTTCTTAAGCATGTCTAAATTCACACCTAAGTTTAGTTCAAAGTTAGATATGGTTTTTGAAGTACTTTTTTGAAGATTAATTTTTCCTCAATGAATATTCAAATGATCTGAGAAAAATAGGTCTTAGGAGAACACAAAGCTTATAAACTAAGAAATATTATCAGCCATGCACAGAATAAAATATATTAAATAAAAATTAAACTCGAGAAACATGAGAAACTCTTCTATGTTCATAACCAACTTGAAAATACTATAGCAAAACTTTCTGAAAGAGCTTTCATTATTTGTATGAATTATTTTTTGCTTACAGGGAAAAAATACACCATTTCCAATTATAAATTTACACATTTAAATGAAAGAAATAAGAAATAAGAAAAACACTGTAAAAGACAACTGAGTTACATAAGGACTTAAATACAGATTTGAGGCTCATTATGTGGTCAGCTATGTGACAGCTACCTAGTAGATAAAAATTATACAGTCCTTGCTGTCAGAAAGATGAAAAAATGAAATAGACACACATATAGGGAAAGACACCTGAGTGCAAATAATACAGATTTTGATGCAAAAGAGAGAAAGGTATAAATCTATGCTCTGTTGCTTTCTACCAGAGGGAACTTGGGAAAGTTACTTATATTCATTCTGCCCAGTTTCTTCACCTTTACAACAAGTACAGTAGTTCCTCATTCCCTGGTTGCCATGTGAATTAAATGAGACATATTATACAGAACACCTAGCAAAATCCATGGAAAACTATGGTCATTCAACAGGTGTACGCTCCCTTTCTGCTCTACCCAAAGATGTATTAGTTCAAGACAGCAGAGTCTAATCTTACTGGAAAGAAAAAGACTGCCACATCCAGACAAGGTTTTATAGAGAAAGGAGGAATTTAATGGACCTTTAGGACAGGAGAAAAATTGCAGCAACAGAAAAAGTGTTTAGAGAGAGTAAAATGTGTTTACCAAAAAGTAAAAATATAAGTAAAGGTGAAAATACACATAAGTGGAAAGATAAAACTGGACGAAGAAGGGCTTATGTGGAAAAAATTAATTACGTATAAAATAAGTAAAAATGTAAGAAGAGGATGGGACCATGAATTCCAAGTGGAAGAGTGGGGACATCTTGGAAAGGCAATGAAATCTCCTGAGCATGGCACAGAGAACTTATTTTCCCAGAGATAAATGCTAATGTTGTTATCAAACTCAATTATTACTACTCTAACTATGAAGCCTTTCCTTTTGGAAATGTACATTTCTTTCAATTACTGCAAATAAAAAAATTACCTTTCATTCAAGTTTAAATTGAGTTTTTACATAAGAGAAATTTTTCTAAAGAGCATTACTATATTTTGCTCAAATAAATTATATTGTGCTTTTAAGAAATGGCCAACAAGGCAACAAAAACCCTCTCAAGTAATTATTTGTAAGTATGCAGAATTTGGACCAGGCAAGAAATAAAAATGCATGTGTAACTCTAATACTCATAAAATGACCATGGTTTGGGAAGCAGAGCAGATCACTAACTAAAAACACTACAATAGATTTTTAATGGCCCTCTGTGGAATTCTTCAGATACAATAAAAACCCTTTGTAATGAAAATAAATAGCATATATTATACTTACTACCCAGTAAGAACTGATTTTATATATCTGCAACATTTTTCGACAGGAAGAGTAACTCAGTTTAAAAAGGTCCTTCCAAACAGGCTATTTTATTTATTTTGCCCCTCATCTCACAATTTCACCCTATTTAAGGTAATGGTGCCTTTCTGTTTTTGGTGTATGATACCTATTATCATCTATAGCTCATATGTAGTCTTGCAGCTCTGTTTCAAATGATGATTTAACTATCCTGAAAAAAAAGAAAAAGGAATTTTGGTATTCAGAGCAATATAAGACCAAAGTGCCTTGGGTCTACCCAATCCTAGAATGCTATTCATTTTTGAAACCTCAGATAAACAGAACTTACTTTCACTGACTTAAATGAAAGAATATTAAAAACTCAGTTCAGAAGAATTAATAATAGTAATCCACCTTTCTTGCATTTATTCAGGATGTCCCGGACTGCTTAGTTTTATTGAAAAGGTGGAGGGGGTTGGGGGGAGAAACAAACAACTTCTATAAAATGAGGAAAACAAACAGTGTCTTAATATCTCATTATTTTATATAATATTAATATTACTCATAATATTTCAAATCCAGTTGACCTTGGCACTTCAATAAAATAAATAATAAATCTATCACAGAACTGTTTTGCTTTTGTCATACTCTTATTTTGATTTTGAAATCCTGGATCATTCTTAAATTTAGTCTAATATCAAGAAAAGCTTGCATTTTGCAGTGACTTCTCTTCTAAAGCACTTTTTAGATTTATTTTATGCATCATCAAAATAGGTCTGAAGAGAAACCACTGACACGGTCGGTGATGGAGAAAGCTGCTGTAGTAGATGAGGCAATGGCTTCCAAAATGACCTTTTCCAGCGAATAGAGGCCAAGATCGTTTCTAGAACTCTCAACCCAGTCTAGGACTCTACATTCTAGGCCATGCTCCAATCTCTCTAATTTATCTGAACCTCAATCTTGTCTTCACAGGTTAAAAAGAAAGTATAAATCTCAACTAAGTCTAAGAAGAAAGACCCATAAATATTAATAAAGTCTTCTAAAAATAAGGCATGTGAAGTAGCATTAATAAAAGAGATTTTTTTTTTTCAAATTGGGAAGTATGTTGAGATAAGGAAATGACTGCCAAGCATAAAAGAGGAACCTGAGAAAAGGTCCTTGAATGAATGCATGGGCAGGAAGCAGATAGAGAAAAGTTACCATTTTAAGAATAGAAAGCACAAGAAAATAGAATAAAAATGCAGTCTGGAAAATTTACAAGCAGCTCATGCAGCTCAATATCAAAAAAACGAACAACCCAATCCAAAAATGGGCAGAAGGTTTAAATAGACATTTCTCCAAAGAAGATATACAGATTGCCAACAAACACATGAAAGGATGTCCAACATCACTAATCATTAGAGAAATGCAAATCAAAACTACAATGAGGTATCACCTCACACCAGTAAGAATGGCCACCATCAAAAAGTCTACAAACAATAAATGCTGGAGAGGGTGTGGAGAAAAGGGACCCCTCTTGCACTGTTGGTGGGAATGTAAATTGATACAGCCACTATGGAGAACACTATGGAGGTTCCTTAAAAAACTAAAAATAGAACTACCATATGACCCAGCAATCCCACTACTGGGCATATACCCTGAGAAAACCATAATTCAAAAAGAGTCATGTACCACAATGTTCATTGCATCTCTATTTACAATAGTCAGGACATGGAAGCAACCCTAAGTGTCCATCATCGGATGAATGGATAAAGAAGATGTGGCACATATATACAATGGAATATCACTCAGCCATAATAAGAAACGAAATTGAGTTCTTTGTAGTGAGGTGGATGGACCTAGAATCTGTCATACAGAGTGAAGTAAGTCAGAAAGAGAAAAACAAATACCGTATGCTAACACATATATATGGAATCTAAAAAAAAAAAAAAAAAAAAAATGGTTCTGAAGAACCTAAGGGCAGGACAGGAATAAAGACGCAGACATAGAGAATGGACTTGAGGACACGGGGAGAGGGAAGGGTAAGCTGGGACGAAGTGAGAGAGTAGCACGGACATATATACACTACCAAATGTGAAATAGATAGCTAGTGGGAAGCAGCCACATAGCACAGGGAGATCAGCTCAGTGCTTTGTGACCACCTAGAGGAGTGGGATAGGGAGGGTGGGAGGGAGACACAAGAGGGAGGAGATATGGGGATACACGTATATGTATAGCTGATTCACTTTGTTATAAAGCAGAAACTAACACACCATTGTAAAGCAATTATACTCCAATAAAGATGTTAGAAAAAAAATAAATAATAAATAAATAAAAATAAAAATGACTTTGGTTAGAACAAGAAGTGTGTTTTAACGTGAGGTGATTTGAATGTGTTCTTAGGTTCAGGTATTGATGCCTACTGAAATATAGGCATTGGCAAAGAGAAGACTGTTCTCTTGTAGTAGAGATTGAGAAGGACTCAAGGGCATTCTAAAAAAGCAGCAGCATCACCCATGGGGAGAGAAAGAAGGCACTGTAAGGGACACAGATTGTACCAACTTCCTCTACTATACAGTAACAACACCGATATCAACAGCAATTTATGAACCACTTACTATACGCCAGGTCATATTTTGTATTAAGTCTTTTAGTCCTCAAAACAACCCTAGAAAAGAAGGTGACATTATCCTCCAAAACCTAGCTGCAGGGAGTTTAAGTAACCTGGTCAAGTCACAGCCAGTCAGTGGCAAAACCAAGTTCTGAACCAGATGTTTGTTAATGTTTGCTGGCTTTCCATATTATTTTTTATTGTTTATAAAATTGGTTATAATTCTGTCCCTTAAGGGTTTGTGTTAGTGTATGAACAGCATCTGGGCCCATATGGTATATTTGCAAGTCTAAGAAAATGGAGTGGGGGGAGGTGGGGCTGGAAGAGATAGAAGATGTTAGAATCCCCAGAAAGTTGCAAGCGGATGTAGCATTTGCAAAGGCCTACTCAGTGTGCTCAATGCTATAGTTTAAACATCCATAAATTACTTACGGAAAGTAAATTACTTTAGAAAGTAAAAGCTGACTTTGTTTGGTTGCTGAAGCATGGGCGAAAATGTTGGAGAAGCTCTTGAAATGTTTAATCCAGATCCTCTGGGCATGCCAAAGAATCACAAGTCACAAAAACAATTTGGTCATCTTGTTCCTTCCCTTACAAAACAAATGCTACCCTTTATTAATACTATGAAGTTTTAACTACTTAGCCTGGCATTAAAAAATCTTGGCAATTTTGCTCCAGATGCCTTTCTATCCTCACTTCCTATAACCTATGACCACTCCCCTAATACGTATGTTCAGTAATCCCAAACATTCCATAAACTGGTATGCCACCTCAGTTTAAAATGTGCTTTTGAAATCTTATTTGTGGATTGCTACTCAGCTCAAATGTCAACTACTTCCTAAATAGTTCCATGATTCCTCAAACTTTTCCTACTCCTCTGTATAGCTATATATATATATATATATATATATATATATATATATAAAATACTCTAAATAAATATATATTATATATATTATACTCTAAATTATACATTGAGTATAATATTATACTCTAAATGTCTCCTTCAGTACATTCATTCAATCATCAAACAAATATTTGCTGAACAATTATGTACCAGGCACACTCTAAGTTCCCTAGACCAAGGACTATTTGTTTTTTGTCATTTTTGGAGGGAAGAGGCTAGTGGTGGTAGTGGTGGTGGTATTCTCTATTGCCTGCTCACTGCCCAACACATAATAACCATTAATTAAATATTTGCTGAATTGAGCTCTCTATGAGAACCTCAATGAACATCATAGTCAACAATAATCATTAAAAAATAACTGATATTATATTTTCTTAGGGAGAAACAATTAGATGTAGAAGAATGTATGTAAAATAGCAGACCTTTAAATTTGACAGGGTCTCAGATCTGGAATTTTTATAATGTTAATTAGAAAAGGAGTAACGAGGAATGGCACCATTTTGATGCTCTTAATTCCATCCTTCAAGTTTAAGTGGATTTTAATCTCCTCCAGATTACCAAGTTAGACTCATATATTCTTAAAACTTCAAGGGCAATTTGAAATCATTCAGTCCAAAACCTACACATTTCACAGATGAGGGAACTGTGTCCAGAGAGATGAGAAGAGCTGGGAGAGGAATACAGGCCTCTTCTCCCAGTGTTTCCCTTTCAGTATCCTGTCATCATATATTTTTTCTCTTTTAACTTTTATTCTCTAGATATTCAGTGAAATACTGGTAGCAAGTCATCAGACATGAGAATTGTCACTTGGGAGAACTGAAAGATTTGATGGTGGAGAAAATATTTCCTTCTTTTTACATCCTAAGATCTCTCCTAAAGTTGGAATCTTTTATAAGAAGAACATAAAACAATGATGAAAAATTGATTTTTGACTAACAAGAAGAGAGTTCAGATTAAACTTTTATTTTCCTTTTTATTCCATTAGTCTCTAAATTTATGGATATGCAAATATGTTAATAGAATGTCATATATATGACACACATACATACACACATTATTTTTTCATTATGGGAGACAAATATTTCCACTCTTTTTATCTGGAAAACTCCCTGAAATGTCCTTATTTTATGGCTGATTTAATTTATCAAATTCTCTATTGATACAGTGCAGACTGATCATGATTAATGTGTTTATCTGCTAAACACACGAAAAGAAAGTTAGTTTAGGCAAGCAAGTCATTGCGTCCTACTTACTAATAAATCATTTGCTCTACAAGTTTTTGCCTCCTGGATTGTTTACATTTTGAAGTGAATTCAACATTCTTTTGTTCGAAAAAAATACTTTAGCTTCCACCAATCGAATTTTCAGTTGTTTTAAAAGAAGTTAAACAGAAGTTTCCTCTAACTCTGAAAGATCATTACAAGTGTAAAGTGTGCGGAAGGAATCTACCCTCGCTTGACTACTTATGAGTCTTTGAAGCCCACAACCAGAGTATAGTGGTTACAGATACCTTGGTCTGAGGGAGGTCTGAGTTTAAGTATCATTTGAACTTAGAGCTAAATATCAGCTAAACAAAGGGCAAGACCTTAGAAGGGCAGAAATCAGGATGCAACAACCTATGATTACATCTCTGGCTATGGCTATATACTTACTAACATCCAGTCTCAAGGGGCCACATTTCATTGCTTTCACTTAGCAGAAGTTGACTCTTGATCTCATTGCTGAGACCACTGCCCTCTTCCTATCATCCTGCTTCTGTCATCTTACTGTATTTTTTAGTACCAGTATTTACAGTACTTTTTAGTACTTGCTGAAAACAGACAGTTTCCTCCTTGAAACCAGCCCACTGCCTGGCACCGTTTCTTGAAACAAATCGCTATGTCATTCCAGTTTAACTGGCAACTTACAATTTCAAAAACAAATTCAGCTGCAACTGCTTTTAAAACATCTTACCAGGTTACTTTTCTGTCTTAGGTCACCCAGATTTCCAGAAATCTACTGAAACTGTCTAATGAGGCAATAAATTCCTTTATTGACTGGTCAGAATGTGGAAACAAATTGAATTGACTCACTGAGGCCTTTTCTTTACCCTCTTATTCAGCAGAACAGTTTATTTTATTGAAAGCATAGAAAAAAAAAAGCTGACAATTTATAAATAAACTGAGTAGGTCCACCTTCTTGTGTGTCTCTAGGACATATAGTACTATCGTTTTGGCATGAGTGTAAGTGTATGTTACAGCTTTTACTTATTATGAATTTTTACTTCAATTTGGTTTTTATGAGGGGTTTTCTTGTTTTGTTTCTGTTGGCTTTATGGTTTTTGTTTGTTTTATTTTACGGTACAACGTTCCTCTGTTTGTAATTATTCACAGGTACAAATTTATTTACTGGGGTGGTAATCTTAAAAGCAAATCTTGCTTATAATGCTTTATAATATGATAGCAAATAACACAAGAAAGAAAAAATACCTGGAAGTTTACATTTCTTCCCATAGTTTGTCTAAATAAATATTTGAAATATTTTCATTCCCTGAGCATATTCCAGAATATAATGGGTAAAACTATTTTGGGGATTTAAAACAATAACTACTTGCAGAAAAATATCTGTTTGTATGTACATAATGGATATACATCTAAAAGCAATATGTTTATAGTTAAAAGTGAGCTAAATTTAGCTCAGACTCCTTAATTTACAGATATTGAAAGAAAAGGTAGGGAAATAAAGAGATTTAACAAATATCACTGGAAAATTGGTAGATGGCATCACATCTGGAATTCCCATCTCCTAAGCCCCGAGTGTTCATTCCAATATTGCATTCTTGCCTTACTTTTCATTGCTGAACCTGAAAATGCCATGTAGTGTTAGCTTATTTCTTATGCACTCATTCATAAAAACCAAATCTTAAGGGCAGTAGCTGGGGGAGGGGAGGGATGGGGAAGATCATCTCTGCCCTAAAAAGCTGGGAGTCAGCTCTTTATTTTCTCCTCAAAAATAGTGGCCTTCCTCATAGTTAAAAATAGTGTTTCATGTTCCTCTTTTCTCTTCTTTTTAATTTCAAATCTTCTAAACTGCTTGCTTGGAGGTTAGAACATTACTATGAATATGAGTAGGGGAAGGAAGTGAATATAATATTAACTGAGCAGCTATTACATCATAGTTTCTAGGATCCTTGGTTTGTAAAATCTTTCTTGAGTTCCTGGAATTCCACAACAGGAAAGATACTAAGGAAAGAATAGAGATAGCTTACAATAGAAGGCAATGGAATACACAGCTATTCACTTATTTATTATTTTTTAAACTATGCACACCTTAATATTTTATTTTAACTTAAAATGTGCATGATTTATACATTAATTCCCTAATCATTGACTTAACACCAAGGTCATTTCTTAAGGAAGTCTATACCATTTGATTTTCTTAAATAAACCACACCCATAATTGTTATAATTTTGTAGTGAGTGGTAAATTCTTCAGAGCCATTTTTTAGAGTCTCCTTTATGGAGTTTTCCCAAAACAATTTAGTTTTCACAGAAGCAATTCTTTTTGTTCTTTTTTTTTTTTGAAGTTTCAAAAAAATTGGACCTTAGTTTTTACCTTCATCTAATAAATTGGGATTTATATTTATATATGTAATTAATATTTATCATAGAAACATAATTGGTTAGACCTAGAAGAGACCTTAGTCTCTTACCTAAGAGTCTTAACCTCTACACTTTACCGATAATGCCTAGGAAAATAAAGTACTTTATTAAGTGGCACATAGAAATGTAGTAGAAGAGAGAGTTAGATATATTACTAAGAATCTGTTGTTTTCCCCATTGTGCAGCTTCTTACCTATACATGAGGACACTTAAATGTTCTCATGCGCATAATTTGAGTTTTAAAAATAAATGTAAAAATGAATAAATCCTGTCCAAGACCTTTATCGACAAAATCACATTTCTAAGCAGCACTGATGTTACAGAAAAATGTTTACTGACCACCATACGTGTTAATACCACCCCTTAAGTGCCAATGTGTACTGGAAACCATTGCCACTATCACAGATCGTTTGTGCTCAAAATAAAGAGCATAAATGGGAAAACATTTTTTACCTTTGTGAGGAAAAATATTGCTACATTCATTCTCTTCATTAACTCACTACAGTGGAAGACTTTAAAATCCCAGTTAAAGGAAATTACGAATATCTAAATCATAACAAAAATATAATTATTCCTGAAAAGAAACTCATATTTTAATAATTCAGCTAGAAAAGTACATTTTAAATATAGTTCTTACTATATCAGTTTTCCGTAAAAAATCGTCATTTGGGTGAATTTTACTAACAAACTTCTTTTGGGCACTCTGTGGACTCATTTCTGCATACTCGTAATTTTCTTAGGTAATGTAGAGCTGTGAATGAGCTGAAAACATGGACTCCAAATTCTGATAGGTATGTGCCAAATATAGCTCTATATATCTTTCTCAATTTTAGTACTTATCAGGAACTTGTTGAATCAGTAAAACAGACAATTGTTTAAATTTTAACATGAAAATAAGCATTGCACTAATTCTATTTTTTTTTGTTGTTGGTACGCGGGCCTCTCACCGCTGTGGCCTCTCCCACCGCGGAGCACAGGCTCCGGACGTGCAGGCCCAGCAGCCACGGCCCATGGGCCCAGCCGCTCCGCGGCACGCTGGACCCTCCCAGACCGGGGCGCGAACCCGTGTCCCCGGCACCGGCAGGCGGACTCTCAATCACTGAGCCACCAGGGAGTCCCCTGCACTAATTCTTAAAACCCCAAGATTCTCTTTCCTCAAAGGGGCATCTCACTGACAGCAGCATGACAGATTTGTTCATTCGTTTTTAATATAAGTATAGGACAAGTAGCTAATATAAGGTTGAAAATCAGAAGATGTGGCTTCTTATCCCACTTTACCCTTCTGGGTATCACCATATATGTATATAAAGGCGTTTTGGACTTGGAAACCCCTAATTCACCTTTTAAATACTCATACTGTGAACAATTTGTTTGAGAAAATGGCATTTGTGTACCATACATTATATAGTTTACTTCATACCTTTTTAAAATTACTTTATGGATATTGGGACTAGGACAAGTTTACCTGATAATCCAAGTCCAAAATTTACTTTTCTCGTTCATCTCAAACAGTCCATAAGCATACTTAAGAAAATAAAGAAACAAACAAGTAAATAAATAGCAGTTGATCAAGTTAAAGAACACCATTGTAAGAATTTAAGGACTTTCTGATGTAATGAAGTGGGTAATACAGTAAAAGAGAATGTTTTTCAATGAACAAGTACTTTCTTAATTTTACATTTTATATACTGTGGTCTTTCTCTTGTACCTACTCTAATTGGCACAATGAAAAAATTAAATTTACACTTCCTACTTATCTAACAGGGTTGAAATGCACATTTCTTGGGATGTTATGTCAGTTCCTCATCTCTTGGAACTATCTTCACCTCCCACAGGGATGGGTCCCTGGGAGTTCAGTGATACTATCTCTCCTAACTGAT
This sequence comes from Globicephala melas, assembly GCF_963455315.2. Classification (NCBI taxonomy): domain Eukaryota; kingdom Metazoa; phylum Chordata; class Mammalia; order Artiodactyla; family Delphinidae; genus Globicephala; species Globicephala melas. Next base: position 27,356,030 of record NC_083317.1, read on the forward strand.
TTGACATAGTTGGACACTTGACCCAGCCTGGCTTAATTGAACTCTGTCTCCCAGGAAATTAGAATTGGTGTTGGTAAATATTCTTTTAGCTTAGTCCAGGACCTTGGAGATCAATGTAAACTCATGACTGTATATTGGCCCTCTTCCAGCTTCTTTGAAGACTGGAATCAGCAGTCTGGCACAGGAAAAAATTACAAGTACATAGGGAGAAGCAGAGATGGAAGACAGAGAATATTTCAACAGGCATTAAGGATCCACTTCCAGTCTCTGCTAAAGAGCAAGACACTTCCTTGCTATTAGATGGCACAAAACAAACCAGCAGCCATTTAATAATTACATTTTTGGCTTATGATAGCTCAACTTGGCTTACTTGTGAACAAAGAGTCCTAAGTCTGAGATATTTTAGTAGTGCTGTTAAAATCATTTATACAGACATGTAAAATAAATGAAAGAACTTTCAAAATCACCTGTGTGAAATAAGTTGGCACTAAAAGCATGATCTTTACTTATTATAAAACTATGCTCATAAAAAATGCCATATGGATATAATGTACAGCACGGTGACTATAGTTAATAATATTGTATCGCATATTTGAAAGTTGGTGAGAGAGCAAATCTTAAAAGTCCCCATCACAAGGCCAGAAAATTTTTTTGTAACTATGTATGGTGACAGATGTTAACTAGAATTGTGTTGATCATTTTCCAGTACATACAGATATCAAATCATTATGTTGTACACCTAAAACTAATGTTAAGTGTCAATTATGCCTCAATTAAAAAAGAAAACCTATGCTCATGAACATATAACACAAATCAATCTCTGTCAAACGCAAATATGGTTGTACCATCTGAGTAAAAATTAAAGTAAATTTTAAAAGTATTTTAATGTATTTCATTTCACCATTTTTAATAGCCTTATTCACTTTAAACACAGTTCAATTCAAATTTAATTTTTAATTATGTGAAAAAAGGAGATTAATTTAAACAGTATATTTTGACTTTTAATATCTTAGAATAAAGGACTTTTTACTCTTAACCCTTTGGTAAACGTGTTTCACTGCCTACTTTTTAAAGCACTGTTTAAATTAGCTTACCTACACTTTACATCACATCTTGTGTTTTAAGATCTCTGTGACTCAATGAAAAGAGTATAATGGAGCCATAGATCAAGGCACCTCATTCATTAACTTTTAAAATATCACCTCATTTATTTAGTGTTCCTCTGGAGTTTCTTTTGATAAGTAGCAATTTTATTAAACATCCATTTAAGTGAAATGAGAAAGAATGACATACTTTGCTCCAATACATGTAAAGGCTATATTCTTACATCTAAATTTACTTTAGCCAGGAACATTACAGTGTAATCACTACATCTGTTTTTTGTATATATAAGGCGTGGGAGGACTACTACTGGCTTTTAAATTTACAGCACACCCAATAGCTAATATAGGCTTTGGCCATGTGGGAAAACTTTGATGAAATTACCCTGTCTAGGGGAACAAAAAGGGTGAAATCATTGGACTAATGACAGGCCAAAATATTTGAAAGGTGAAAGCATGCTTCAAGTCTGCAAGAAGAGAACCCAGTTACTAAATGTAATTCATTAAAAGTAACAGTACCTATTGTCCTGTAACTGGTATCAGTTTGAGGCTTCAACCAAAAGTCAGAAACATTACATCCTCCAAATGAAAGGATAATTGTCATAGCAGGTAATACACTGCCTTGCAAATATGTTTCTTTAGTAATGAAAATATAAACTTACTCTGAGTGTTGGAAGAAGCAGGAGCTTTAAAAGAGTACTCTGTAAACTTATAGACTTTTAGACATTATCTTTCTGGTAAAATACCCAATTCACAAAGATGAGGAAATCACTGGCCTATAAGATTTATAAGAAGAGTCTAAGAAAAAAAACAAAACACTTTCTTTTATAATATATAATAAAACGTCATAGATACTAAATTAAACCAATGATTATTTCTTATCTACTATCTTATTCAGTAGTAGAAGAGACATAGGAAAATGAAATCCAGAAACAGAAATCCAGCCCTATCCTCCCCACAAAGTTCGTATATATTGGGTTGCCCAAAATGTTCCTTTGAGTTTTTCCATAACATCAAGAAAAAGTCAAACAAACTTTTTGGCCAACCCAATAATGCTTTCTTTTCCCATTAGCTATTGGGTCATGTCTTTTCAAATTAGAATACTATGAACTTTCTAGTACATAGCTTCTCAGAAGTATACATACAAAAATATGTTTACCAGGGACAAATTAGCCCACATTCTCAAGACAATCATCTTTTTTCCAGAAAGTCTCCATTTCTTCTTTTTAAAAATTGGAAGTCTATAAAATAAACAAATAAAAATGATGCGAGAAGGACTTAGTTTGTATTTTTATACAGCTTTGATTTTGAACAATTTAAATTGTCTTATAAAAATAAATTGAAATTCACTAATAAAATAATGTGAATGCTCATGCTGATATTTTGGGTTTTATTCTACATACTCATCAGATGACATTAAAAAGGGTCCAGTCCCCAAAAAATGAAGACAATAAATATATATATATATATATATTTTTAAAATTTATTTATTATTTATTTTTGCTGTGTTGGGTCTTTGTTTCTGTGTGAGGGCTTTCTCTAGTTGCGGCAAGCGGGGGCCACTCTTCATCGCCATGCACGGGCCTCTCACTATCGCGGCCTCTCTTGTTGTGGAGCACAGGCTCCAGACGCACAGGCTCAGTAGTTGTGGCTCACGGGCCTCGTTGCTCCGCGGCATGTGGGGTCTTCCCAGACCAGGGCTCGAGCCCATGTCCCCTGCATTGGCAGGCGGACTCTCAACCACTGCACCACCAGGGAAACCCAATAAATATTTTAAACAATAGAAAAAGGCTTTAACACATTTTTTTGTACAACAAGAGAATACTATGAAATCTTACAAAAAGATACTGGAATAGAAACATTTGTGACCTTAAAAGGGATGTTTATGATAAATTTTTAAGTTTAAAAAAAAAGGCAGGTAAAAAACCAAGCATAAGATATGATCTACCTTCAGTAAAATAGTAAAGTTACATACAAAGTAATAAATGGCTGCAAATTTGTTTACTAAAAATATCAGTGGTTTTCCCCTGGGTGTGGCAATAGATTGAGTTTTATGTGCTTTTCGCTTAGTGACCCTGGTTCTGCCCACCACATCTCTGGAGGATGTTCTAAAGGCTGAACATGACCCTGAGCATTTCTCTTCCTCCAGCGACCAGAACGTTCCCTCACTTTCTTGGCCGCCCCTTGAGCTCTGGAAGAAATGTTGGGCTACCGGGGTGCTAGAGGGAGAACTGCAGGAAGCAGATGTGAACCTCTAGATTATTTCTCCACAGTGTATTTCTTTTGCAAAAATGATGGTTATACTGGACATTTTGTCACAAGCTCTAGGTTAAAAAACCTGGGATGAAAGATGGATCAACTTGAATTGGCAGTGAAAGAGGATAGAATACTGGTGATGGATGAAACAGGAGGAGCAAGTAGGATTGACAGCTGGAATTTATGCTCTCTTGTTTCTTTTCTCATTCTGGGCAGCCAAGCCACCATAATTGCTCTGAGGTAAGATGAGACTTCAGAACCATGTATGAATTAGGCGTCTGGAAAAAGGATTTCATAGCAGCAAAGATATCAGTAGCCACGTCAGCTGTGGCAATGAGGTGGGTACACAAGTTGTTGGCTTTGAGTTCTCCCAGGAAAAAGGGTTCTACTCCAGCCAGCACTTGATGCCCAGTTTCCTTCCAAAGCCAACTCCAACTGTGACTCGGGAGGTAGAAAAGTCAAAAAAATGAAGTAGTCACCACGTTAATGTTTCTGACCAAAGGTCGACTGGGGAGAATTCAAGGCTAAACAATATTATGGTGGAGAATGTCCTACAAGTTACAAAAGTAGTCTATTAAGGGCTCTTTAATAAGTATTAGGCTTTCAAAAAAATTGTGATTGTCCTTCCTTGAAGACTAATCACTTCAAATCTGAAAAGCTTTCAAATTTTTTGTTCACATTGCAGGGCAAAGTCAAATCTAAGATTCATACAGGTGCTCTGAGTAACTGTTTAATGAGATTGACTTTAAAACGATGAAACTGAATTTCTCCTTAGTTACAAACTGGCTCTGAGACAAATTCTTTAAATAGAGCTGAAATAACACCAGCCTCACTCAAATGAGGGTATTGTGCCCTACGGTAAATAAAAGACAATATTTATTTGGTATGTAAAGATTGGAGAGTCGTTGGCCTCATTAATCGTGGTTCTCAAACTCATGCACATCAGAATTACCTGAAGAGCTTGTTAAAACAAAAGATGACTCAGTCCCACCCCCAGATCTTCTGTTTCAGTAAATCTGAGGTGGGTCCCAAGAACTCGCTTTTCTATGTTTCCAGATGATGCTGTCCTGGAGACCCCATACTGAGAACCACTGCTTTAGAATGGTATTATCCTGTAGGCTACATAGATACATTCTTAGAGGATTTCATATCTCTATTAATTTTGTTGTTTTCATTTTGATCATCTCCTAAAGCCATATTAATACTTGCATTTTTAATCCCAATGGCTAGGTTACGATCATGTTTTTCTTTATGTTTTCAGTTGCAAGAATTTATATTTGCACTTCTAATTGTGTGAGCACTAAATTACCATATAGTGTTAAGTTTTAGAAGTATTTCCCAAACTGGGTCGTTAGATGTATCCTAAAGCTCCATGAATCTCTAAGTTTTAAAAACACTGGTTTACATGCCAGAATCCTATACTGTGGTATAACAAAGATGCAAATTAATCTGCCTAACAAGGAAAGTTCATGTGAGCATCTTCCCTCATACATCTGTAGCTTATTGTTTTAGCAAGTAGAGCCAGTAGAAAGTGGTACTTAATCATGCTTTCCAACTTTTTTCATGTCAAGGCACACAGAGAAACTTAAATTCATTTAGGACTTTCTGGGGGAAGTAAATGAAGCTGCTGATTGCCTGGCCAAAGGGCTCTAGCTGCCCTGCCCTGCCTGGACCACTGGGGGGCAGAGGAAGTTGGTCAATGTAAGAGTATTTGTACCTTTTCTGTGGTCTTAGCAATTTGGGACTCTCTTATAGATTGAGGTAACTTTGTTCCAGAATTACCTGATAAGGATGTCATATATAAGCACTGCAGAAGTAGACGTAACATATCACAACACCTGAGGTAGGACAATTTTTCAGAATCCTTTCAGATTTTACCCTCACCCCGATCTGTCCTTAAAAAGGAGGGATGGCTTCCTGATCCCATGGCTGCACCCCTGCACCCATCAACAAAGGGTAGTAAGACTGAGTCATTGCCAAGTGTGTCCTCTATTCCTCAGATATATTAAGAAAGAAAAGTTGCAAAATATTAACCTAGTTACTAACGTTCAGTGATGATTGTTTCCAAATTGTTCAGTGAGCAGTGTGCCCAGAAATAACTTAATTAAACTCCCTTCTAACCAACATGGTTTGGAAATTAGAAATTATTGCAGGATAATACATATTTTTACATATAAATATCCCAAAATACACATATATATCAATATTTTGGGGAAATGCAAAGTTTGCAAATAAAATTTACCTAATTCATAGAAGTAATTTTTCTTTAATGATTTGGGAGGAACTCCAGGGCCTCAAGCTAATATGTATCAAGTATTAACTGCATACCAAAAACCAGTCGCAAAAGATTTACATGTCTTAGGTAACTTATTCTGCTCAACAGAATGTTATGCAGATACCCTATCCCCATTTTACAAATGGAAAAAAAAAGTACATGAGATACAGTGAAGTTACGTAACTTGCCCAAGGTCACATAGCTAGTATGTGGCAGAGCTGGGATCCAGGTCTAAGCATTAAGTAGGTTCCAATCATTTTTAACAAACAGACAGAGACAATTAATGAGAATGTGCTGATTAAAAGCATTTCTTATCATCTGTATCTACAAAGATCATTTAAGATGCCAGGGATGGCTGATTAAATTATGGTCTACAATGAAGTGTGATGCAGACACTAAAAATTAAGTGCTGCATCTGTATTCATAGATAGAAAGAGGCCCATGAACTGACAGTGAAAAAACAAACAAACAAAAAAGGTTAAGAACCACCATATAGAATGGGATTCTGTTTTAATAAAGGCATATGAGAGTTACATTAATAGTGAACACATCCAGAGAGTAGTATTACACTGGATTCTTATTTTCTGTCTTAACTTTCAAAATTTTTGATAACAGGTATAGGAACTATTTTATAATTAGGATAAAAGTATCATTTTTTTAAAAAAGAAAAGGTGCTCTAGTCATAGGTATAGAGTAATAATAATAGCTAACATTTATTAAGCACTTATTATATGCCAGGCAATGATCTTAGAGTTGTTCATAGTGAATCTCATTTAATCTACATTTACAAAAATAAAAAAAAGTTGAGATAAGTATTGTTATCATTCCCATTTAACAGATGAAGAAAATGAGGCCCAGATTCTGTAATCTCTCTCAAATGCTAGCAGCCTGAATCCTGAGTAAACATTCCTAGATACCACAATACAAGGATCTCCCCCCTTCTTGAGTTATGGTCCAGAAAAGCCCCACTATTCCTTGCAGTATTTCTCCATATGACCTTTAGTTTTATCATTCTGCATATCAGGCAAAACAATGAAATTTTAGAGCAAAATAATTCATTTAAACAGCAAGGCACCAAATGCACTCATTTTGATGAAACTAAGCTACATTTATATTTGAAATCTTAATGATGGTTAAGAGTTAACCAAAAGGGAAAAAACAGTGCAGACAAAATAGATCAAATCTAAAGGCCAGAAAAAGGAAAACTGTTACCAAGCACTTAGGAAACAATTTGGTTGTGTTACTAGCATTCAAACAAAGAATGTGCTCACTATAAATGGTTGGTATCTACTTTGTTTAGCTCCTGCAACTTTAAGAAACACACCCAATCCCAGGTTCTCTGATTTCCTCCCTTGGTCCCTTGTAGTATTTTATGTAACAGAAATAAATAAATCTTCATTTATGTAAGGGGTTTATCAATTCAGATTTGTCACTGACAGGTTGATACACAAAATGTCTCCCTCGTTCTAAATTTTCTCTCTTCCTTTGCCCATTAAGGATCAGTGGGAGGATTTACTGTAATTGTTGGATAACTATGCAATACTTGAACACATTCTAGCACTTCAGGTTCTAACAACAAGGAAATAAAACACTGAAACTCTTCTTCCTACTCACCTACAATAACAAACCTATTCTAAAAGAGATATACAACTCTAAAGCCATCTTTTTAATTTTTTTTTCTCCATTAAGATTTGGCTGGCTTCATTGGGGTTTATCCCCCTCCTTCCCTTTTACATCCTGGAGGCTGTGGGTAAGTAGGGAATAGAGAGCAGAGACACTAGAATGACCCGTACTAGTCACAGCAGGTGTATGATGGATAGCTGGGCTCCTATTCAAAAGCATCTCAGCTTTCCCCCAACCTTTTGCTGAATTTCTCATTTTTGCATAATAAATATGCAAAAATAATACCCTATATATTTAGTATCACTCTACGTAATAACACTCAAAAGTACAAATTTTGCATAATGTTTCTCAAGGGCTTTTCTTTTTTCTAATGTACATAAATACTGTAGATGCTGGGAAGGTGCTTAGTAAAGCTGGCTTTGGTGGGATACAATTGTTTCAAACACTTGCCTCTTTACTTCATTCTTTAATGAACATCTCTGGAATAAGTAATTACTGTGGGAACACATCTTTAGAGCTATTCTCAAAGAGAAAAATTGGCAGAGGTTGGTTTTATAAAGTTCACAAAATGAATGGTGCCTTATTGCCATAAACAAAGGGATTTTTAACAACCAGCTTTAAAATACCCAGCGAATTACTGATAAGTGAATCAGTGAATAAAGATAAGTCTTTAATTGACAAGAAAATGAAGGATTAGGCTAATAGCGTATTACAGCAATATGCCATGAATTCAAACTTAGGCCTTCTTCCCTATTTGGACTAAGTAATTATAACAGCTTTTTTTTTTTTTTTTTTTTAAACAGAAAGACTATTTCTTCTGCAACATTTCTGCTTAACATCTTCTAAAATGTGTGCTACTGGTATTGTCTTAGCATGAATCCTCCAAGTGACTTATCGTATCCTCACAACTGTGTATTTGAAGTGACATATTGTGATTTTTCTAAAGTTGCCTTTTGAAAACTGAGAGTTCTTTACAAAATACATTTGTCTAGTAAATACAATGGAGTCAAAATAGTTGTAATTTTAACTAAAAATAATTTGCATATGTTCTTTAAATTTTTGATGTCAACATTAAAATATTTAACAAGAAAAATTATATTTTTGATTTTAAGCCAAGATAAGAAAAATCCAGGTACCAATACCAAAATCATGAATAAATAAAATAAACTTTCAGAAAACCAATGGAAGACCACATTCAACTTCAGAAGTGAGTATATAATTTTTTCCCTTAGAGAATTAGCCAATTGAACTAATCCATAAACTCTGATTATGATTTGAGAGTTGACAATTCATTCTTGTTTAGGTAGTACTATTTCTTGTTACCACAGAAAAACAATAACATTTTTCAAAGCCTTGAGTTTTCATATGTACTTTGTATTCCCTGGTCTGCCAAAGGTCACTGAAGTATCTTCCATCAAAATTTTCATTTGAAATGCATCTCTCTGTTAAAGAGCTAAGATGTCCCTAGGAAATAAATGGAGTGATGCTTTTTTTTAAAGAGGAAAGACCCTAGAATACAAAAATCCAAAGGAAAGGCCCATAAGCATACATAGTGTGGGAAATTTTCAGTGACAGGTGGATAACAACAGGAATAAGAATTTGTGAGGTATTAATAGTAAGCCTTGGTTTAATCTATTTTCTTTTGAAAGGGAATGGGTGCTAAAAACAAAATATCCCACTTGTAAATTGCCTTTACAACCTGGAGTAAAATCCACCATTTTGATTATGCATTCCATATTGTAGGGACCTAAAATCATTATGATCAGGACTATCTTCGTTATAGCAAACCATATTTCTATATTTTAATTTAATTCATAAATGTCTCTATTATCTCTGAATGGAAAATAAGTAATTTATAAATCTGGGTAATATTTTTTTTTTTTTGTAGTACACAGGCCTCTCACTGCTGTGGCCTCTCCCGTTGCGGAGCACAGGCTCCGGACGCGCAGGCTCAGCGGCCATGGCTCACAGGCCCAGCCGTTCCGCGGCATGTGGGATCTTCCCGGACCGGGGCACGAACCCGTATCCCCTGAATCGGCAGGCGGACTCTCAACCACTGCGCCACCAGGGAAGTCCCTGGGTAATTTTAATATTCAAGTATTTTATTAAGTACTCTCTACTTACTTTTTTCCTCCATGTTGAATAAATTAAATAAATTGGAATATTATTTAGATTCTGTACATCCAATTTCACAGGGTTGGGGTGGGGGTTCCCCGCATACCACCAGGCAATTCTTGGGACACCAGCTCAGTGTCCTACAATTAAACTCAATTCCGACACTACCTAGCCAGAAATAGCATTAGTTCCCACGGGGCTCAGTCCCACAAGACCACCTTCCACTTCAGATACGATGACAGTCACAAACCCAGGAAGTTATCTATGCTTCAGACCTACTGGCTAGTTGTTACCTGTACTTCTGAGTGACTGGCTATAAATCAGAGGTTTCCACAGCCCCCTCCTTGGGTTCGATTAATTTGCTAGAGCTGCTCACAGAACTTAACAGTTTACTCTTTAGTTAGCGTTTTATTACAACGGATACTAAAGGATACGAATCAGCAGCCAGCTGAAAAGATACATAGGGCAAGGTATATGGAAAGGGGTGCAGAACTTCTGTGCCCTCGCCAGGCGCACCACTCTCCCCAAATCTCCAAGTATTCACCAAGCTAGAAGCTCTTCAAACCCTGCCCTTTTGGGTTTTTATCAAGGCTTCATTACATAGGCATGATTGATTAAATCCTTGGCCATTGGTGATTGATTCAACCTCCAGTGGCCCTTTTCTCCCCAGAAACCAGGGGGTAGGATTCCAAGTTCAAACCCTCTATTCACCGTTGGTTCCCGGGACCACCAGCCCCCACCCTCAGGTACTTTCCAAAAGTCACTTCATTTATATAAACCCAACAGTGGTGGAAAGGGGCTTGCTGTGAATAACGACACTTTTTTCACCTTTATGACTCTGAAGTGTTTTCAGGAACTAGGACAAGAGATCAAATATTACGACAAAAGATGCTCTTATTGTTCTTATCACTCAGGAAATTCCAAGGGTTTGGGGAGCTAGAAGCCAGGAAATGTTGACTAAGGTCATCTGAATAATCAAATATATATTTCCAATAAGTCACAATATCACAGAAATAGACCTGTGTTATTATTTTTTAGAATTATTTTGTCTTCATTTTCTGAACACTAAATGTTTACTACTTTTAAAAACCAGTCATCTAAATACTGTGTATTACTTTTTTTCAGCTTTATTGGTATCTAATTGACATATAATTTCATGTAACTTTAAGGAATACAATGTGATAAATTGATACATGTATATATTGCAAAATGATTACAACAATAAAGTTAGTTAATGCATATATCATCTCACATAGTTACTATTTTTTTCATTTTTCAAAAGTTCAAGTGAGAACTTTTGAGATTTACTCTCAGCAATTTTCAAGTATGCACTACACTATTGTTAACTATGATCCCCATGCTGTATATTAGATATCCAGATCCTATTTATCTTATAACTGGAAGTTTGTACCCTTTGATCAGCTTCACTCAGTTCTCTCACACCCATGCCCTTGGCAACATTTACTCTGTTTCTCTTAGTTTTTTTTTCTATATCCCACATAAAGGTGAGATCATACAGTATTTGTCTTTGTCTGACTTATTTCACTCAGTATAATGCCCTCCAATCCATCCATGTTTTTTCAAATGGCAGAATTTCCTTCTTTTCTATGGCTGAATAATATCATATATCACATTTTCTCAATCCATTGGTTTCCATGTCTTTAGCTATCGTAAATAATGCTGCAGTGAACACGGGGATGCAGTATCTCTTCAAGATAGTGATTTCAATTCCTTCAGATATACACTCAGAAGTGGGATTCCTGGATCGTATGATAGTTCTATTTGTAATCTTTTGAGAAACCTCCATACTGCTATCTATAGTGGCTGTACCAATTTATAGTACCCAAGGGTTCCTTTTTCTGCATATCCTTGCCAGCACTTATCTCTTGTCTTTATGATAATAGCCATTTTAACAGATGTGAAGTGATATCTCACCGTGGCTTTGATTTGAATTTCCTTTACTAGTAGTGTTAGCACCTTTTCACGTACCTATTGGCCATTTGTACAACTTCTTTGGAAAAATGTCTATCTGGGTTCTTTTTCCTGTCCATTTTTTAGTTGGATGATGATGATGATCTTTTTTGCTATGAGTTGTATGACTTCTTTATATATTTTGAATATTAACCCTATATCAGATACATGATTTGTAAATATTTTCTTCCATTCCATAGGTTGCCTCTTCATTTTGCTGTGCAGAAGCTTTTTAGTCTGATGTAGTCCCATCTATTTATTTCTGCTTTTGTTGCTTGTGCTTTTGGTTATCATTTCCAGAAAAAAACATTGTCAAAACCAATGTGAAGGAAATTTTTCCCTGTTTTTTTCTAGGATTTTTACTTGTTTAGAAATAACAAATCCAAAATGGAGTCATTTGCCCCCATGACAGCAAACCAAGACTTAATTGCAGTCTCAAGCTCTCCCAGGAATGTGACCTTTAAAGAGACAATCTGAAATTTCCTGATCAGCACTAGTGAGGTAATTTGCATAAGACCCCTGCCATTCCCTCCCTCCTCTCCTCCCCAAAAAAGATGACTTGGTCTGAAACAATTCTTACTTTTCATTTGCTAATAAATTCCTTGCTCCACCTTCCTTCTGCCTATATAAACCTTTCATGTTGTACAACTCCTTGGAGTGCCCTTCAATTACTAGATAGGATGCTGCCTGATTCGTGAGTGTTTAATAAAGCCAATTAGATCTTCAAATTTACTCATTTAAAAAAATTTTTTTTCACAAATGATCCAGGTCTTACATTTACATCTTTAATCCATTTTGAGTTAATTTTGAGGAGTAGTGTAAGATAAGTGTCCAGTTTCATTATTTGGCATGTAGACATCCAGTTTCCCCAAGACAATTTTATGAACAAACTATCTTTTCCCTATTAAGTATTTTTGGTTCCCTTGTCTAGTGTTAATTGACTCTCTATGCATGGGTTTATTTCTGGGCTTTCAATTCTGCTTTAGTCTGTGTCAATTTTTATTCCAGTACCATACTGTTTTGATTATTAGAGCTTTGTAGTATAGTTTGAAAACAGGAAGCATGATGCTTCCAGCCTTATTCTTCTTTCTCAAGATTGCTATAGTATTCAAGGTCTTTTTCAGGGTCATACAAATTTTAAGATTTTTTTTTTTCTGTGAAAACTGAAATTTCAACAGGGATCGCATTAAATCTGTAGGTTACTTTGAATAGTATTGACATTTTAACAGTATTACTTCTTCCATTCCATGGGCATGGATATCTTTCCATTTTATGTGTCTTCTTCAATTTTTTTCATCAATGTCTTATAGTTTTGTTTGTTTGTTTATTTAACAGATCTTTCACCTCCTTGATTAAATTTGTTCCTAAGCACTTTATTTTTGATGCTATTGTGAGTGGGATTTTCTTTATTTCTCTTTCAGATAGTTTGAGGTCAGTATACAGAAACACAAATGATTTTTGTATGTTGATTTTGTATACTGTAATCCTGCAACTTGACTGAATTCAGTGATTAGTTCTAACAGGTTTTTTTTGTGTGTGTATGTGTGAGTGTGGAAGTCTTTAGGGTTTCTATCTAAGATCATGTCCTCTGCAGAGAAAATTTCCAGTTTTCCTTTCCAATTTGGATACCATATATATATATATATGGCATCCAAATATATGTATATATATTTTGTCCAATTGCTTTGTCTAGGACTTCCAGTAATATGTTGAATAGGAGTGGTGAGAGTGGGCACACTCATTCCTGATCTTTATATTTTTCCCAGTTTTATTGAGATATACTGGACATAAATCATTGTATGATTTTCAAGTATACAACATAAAAGCTTGACATATATATTATGAAACGATTACCAGAATAAGTTTAGTTAACATCCATCTTCTCATATAGATACAATAAAAAGAAATGAGAAAAATTGGGTTTTTTTTACTTATAATGAGAACTCAGGATTTACTCTCTTAACAGTTTTCATATTTATTATACAGCAGTGGTTGTTCCTGATCTTACAGAAAAAGCCTTTCAACATTTCTCCATTGAGTATGATGTTAGCTGTATGCTTGTCTTACACTGCCTTTGTTAGGGTATGTTCTTTCTATACCCAACCTGTTGAGAGTTTTTACCATGAAAGAATGTTGAATTTTGTCAAATGTTTTTTCTTTATCTATTGAAATTATCATATGATTTACATCTTTTATTTTTTTTAATGTGGTGTATCACATTAATTGATTTATGGATGTTGAACCTTCCTTGCATCCCTGGAATAAATCCCACTTGATCATGGTTTATGATCCTTTTAATGCAGTGTTGAATTCAGTTTGGTAATATTTTGTTCAGAATTTTTTGTATCTATACTCATCATGCATATTGGCCTGTAGTTTTCTGTTTTTGGAGTATCCTTTTCTAACTTTGGCATCAGCATAATGCTGGCCTCATGAAATGAGTTTAAGGGTGTTCCCATCTCTTAAAGTTTTTGGAAGAGTTTATGAAAAGTTGGCTATAATTCTTCTTTAAACATTTGGTAGAATTCACCCGTGAAACCATCTGATCCTGGGTTTTTCTTGGTTGCAAAGCTTTTGATTACTGATTCAATCTCCTTACTCATTATTGGTTTGTTCAGGAGTTCTGTTTATTCTGATTCAGTCTTGGTAAATTGTATGTTCTAGGGATTTGTCCATTCTTCTAGGTTGTCCAATTTGTTGACATACAATTGTTCATAACAATCTCTTATGATCCTTTATGTTTATGTAGCATTTGTTGCAGTGTCTCCTCTTTTGTTTAGAATTTTATTAATTTAGGTCATCTATCTTTTTTTGTTGGCTAATCTAGCTAAAGATGTATCAATTTTTATTTATCTTTTCAAAGAACCAACTCGTATTTTTATTTTGTTTTTTATCTTGTTTTCTTTTTTCTATTTCATTTATCTCCTCTAATCTTTATTATTTCCTTCCTTTTGCTAATTTTGTGCTTAGTTTTCCTTTTTCTCTAGTTCCTTGAGGTATAATGTTAGGTTGTTTACTTGAGATCTTTCTTTTTTCTTGATGTATGCATTTATAACTATAACTTTCTTCTTAAAACTACTTTTTCATATCCCATAAGCAATTATAACTATAACTTTCTTCTTAAAAGTGCTTTTTCACATCCCATAAGCAATTGTGGGTTGTGCTCTCCTGCCTGGGTGGGTTATAGAATATGCTTCATAGCCAGTACAACCTGTTGGTTGGGGATCCAAATCAGGCAAAACTGCCTACTGAGGTCCCTGGATGGACAGAGAGGTCAGCTGGGCTCTGCAGATATGCAGATATGCTGGCTGGGATCTCTGTTCAGGCACCACTGCAAACAGAAACACACTTGGCTAAGATCTGAGCACTGCTTTCTACAAACCCTGGTCCCCTTCTCTGTTTCTATCTATCTCCATTTCTCATACTTTGCAGGTTCCTCCAGTGATCCTTGCAAGGTAATATCTGAGTGAGCCTCCCAGGAAGAATTCCATAACCCTGGGGAGGCTGGATATCTACCCTGGGCTCTCTTCATCTGAGTGGAAAAATCACAGGGCCACAGGGGCCCTCTTAGTTTGGCAATGTGCTTGCCTGTGTAAGGGCTGATGCAGTCAAAGTGTAACCACTCCTCTTACCCTTCTAATGTGGTCTTTCTCAGTCTGTGTTGTCTGGGGGAGGTACTTTAGCCTCACCCCTGGGTTCTGGGTTTTCCACAATGGTGTCTTGTCTATGGATAGCTGCTAGTCGGTTTTCTTGTGAGGGGGACTAAAGTTTTAAATAACCTATGCCACTATCTTGATGACTTGCATATTCCTTTAAAAGTGTAACACAGTATCTTTTTTCTAAAAGTTTTTTTTTAAATATAAAATTTTCACTATCATTAACATTGAGATTTTAATCTTTTATGAAACTGTCCTCAAGCTAACATAAATCATTTATTGAGCAACCTACAATTGAGGTACCAACTAGCCATAGTGGGACATTCACAGGACATTTAAAAATAAAGCATTTATGCAATTTATGTGCAGATTTATTTTTGTTTCTTTTATACAACCAATGTCGTTTTTAAAAAAAGAAGAAAAGACCAACAGTGAAGGAGAAGGTAAAAAAAATAAAACCAGCAGTATACAGTTTTTGAGAGCTTACTGGTCTCCACCATCGTGCTAAGCACTTGAGAAGTATAATCTCATTTATTCTCATTTATTCTGCACTATATTTCCAGGATGCAGGTATTCATCCTCATTTTATGCTCAAGAAAACTGAGATCATGAGATACTCAGCCAACTCCCCAGAACTGTACAACTAGCAGTAGGTACAGTCTTGGTGCACCTACTAAGTGCCAAGCACTCTACTAGGAGTAACCACATACTAACTTCTTTACTTGAAGAATGAAAGCGATATTCATCTAATCAGATTTCACAGTATCACTAAGAATTCAAGAAAGACCACAACAAAGCATTTGGGTGTGATGGTTTACCATGGTGTCTGGGGGTGCTACTGTCACCATTGCCAGTCTGACAAATAAGATTTTCAAGGCAAAGAAGGTGACAGACAAGATACAGTTCTGCTGAGAGACGGGTTTCATATTCTTGAATTTTTTTTTCCATTTTCAAAGACTGAAAGTAAATAGGAAATATCAAAGTATCTAAATGTAAACCAATAGTTGAGAAAATCTAAAACTGTTCTAATAAAGTGGGGAAATATTTCTTTAAAACATTTATTCATATTAAAGATATGTAATGTCCTTATTGTTCATATAGCCAGATGGTGTCCTGGTTCCACTGACTAATAAAAGCTAGTAATTAAATCATATTCCTTATGAAATTTCACAAACCATATTTACTGTAGGGTCTTGTCATTCATTGTAACACAACTGAATATGCACTTTAAAATGGGCATGTGATTTTCTATTCCATTTACAATTGACCTTTTTTCGTTTAAAATAATTGGAAAAGCAAAGTAAGATTTCAAACTATGCAAATTATATATAATTTAGAAAAGTTGTGTAATATTACCTAATTATCAAGAAATAAGCAATAAAATATTTTAAAAACTAGCCAATATTATTAAATAATAAATAAAATGATAAAGTATAGTTCAATATAAATAACTTGTTTTAATCAATTGTACAGAGAATTATCACAAATAAATATATAAATATTTGAGGGGAAAAGACAAAATTTCATAATATCCTAATGACAGAGGTAAAAGCTAGTCACTAAATAAATTATTTTAAAAGTTGAGTAAAATGGCCTACGTGATACAACAAAATTATAGCCACAACAAAATTATAGCCATTCTATAAGAAAATATAACCCAACTAGAATATATTGAAATAAAATAAATGTAAATGAAAATAGTATAAACAGGATAACTTTATTAACAAGTGATTCTAATCTGGTTTAAATTTAGCTTCATATTTTAGCATATTTCTAGTTGAAACATGTCTGAGTTACTGCGTAAATAATAAATGTTGAAATATTTTGTTTCTCCCCCAATTATGATATTTGACATTAAAAAAAATAGCAACCCACATTTGTCAGGTGCCTACTATGTTCTAGACAAACATAAGTGTTCTACGTGCATTACTTCATCACATACTCATGGTATCCATGAGAAGTAAGTATTATTGTTTTCCCCATTTTAAAGACAGTGTAGCTAATGCTTTAGAGAGAAGTTAGGTCATTTGCCTTAGGTCACATAGCTAGCAAGTGGCCAGGAAGGCAGTCTTACCCAGTCTTATGATGGCCAGATACTAGGCTCTTAGTGTGCTGAAATACTTCCTGGTCAGTCTTAATCAAATCCTAGGAGCTATAAAAAAAAGGTTTCTAAATTTAACCAATATTATGAATGATCAAAAATATCATAGTAAAAGAGAAAGGAAAAAGAGAAAAGATCAGCTAATAGGCTGCTACAAAATCACAGGTAAGAGATAATAGTCACATGCTTAGTGGTGGTGGTGAAAGTTGTAAAAAGTAACCAGAATCTGGATATATGTTGAACATAGTCCCAAGATAATTTTCTGTTGAACTGGAAGTACAATGTGAGAGAAAGTGAACTGTCAAGAATGACCCCAAGGGTTTTGGACTGAAGAACTAGAAGGAAGAGAAAGCTTACCAGAGGATAGATCTGAGGGTGGAAATTAGCAGTTTTTTTAACATGGCAAGTTTGAGATGTCCATTTAGAGACCTAAGAAGCTGAGAAAGTATATTGGATATAAAGTTGCATATTAAGGAGTCTTGATTTCTGGACTCCAATATGGAAATGTATTATTTCTCTTTTTTTTTTAATTTTATTTAATTATTTTTTATACAGCAGGTTCTTATT
Organism: Globicephala melas; assembly: GCF_963455315.2. NCBI lineage: Eukaryota > Metazoa > Chordata > Mammalia > Artiodactyla > Delphinidae > Globicephala > Globicephala melas. The sequence goes on from NC_083317.1 coordinate 27,373,694, forward strand.
AGTTATCTATTTTATACATATTAGTGTATATATGTCAATCCCAATCTCCCCATTCATCCCACCACCACCACCATCCATCCCCAGAAATGCATTATTTGAGAGTCATGAGATAACAGATGATATTTAAAGCCAAGAGACTGGATGAGTTCATAAAAAATAGGCAGATTGAAGAGAAAATATCTAAGGATTGAGCTCTAAGATACGCCAGCATTTTATGAGGCAAGGTGTTGAGGAATGTGAAAGGTTAAAGATGACATAGAATTATTTGATATTCCTCCCAATGATTGACATGTCCATTTCCTCTCCCTTTAAATTTGTGTCTGCAGTGACCAATAGAGTACATAGCAGAGATGACACAATACCAATTCCAGGCCTGGGCTGCAAAGGGCTGGCAGCTTTTGCTTTGATCTCTTGGAGCCAGAACTTCCAAGAATAAAGTCCAATTACCCTGGTGGAGAGACTACTGGAAGAAATTGATAGGTACAGGGACACGGCTGAGCTCAGCCTTTCAGATATTCTCACCAAGGCAACAAGTGTATGAGTGAAGTCACCTGAAAAACTTTCATACTGGATCAGCCACCAGCTGAATGGCATCAAATGACCCCTGTCAGTTCCAGTGGAGTGCAAGAATCACCACAGCCCAAAGTGCAAGTTCAAAATAATAAAGTTTTGGAGTAGTGGCTTAGGAAACAGGAACACAGAGGGGTCAGGAAAGAGAAAAGGAGAGGTCAGTGCGATGGAAGAAAAAGCAAGAGATAGTTTACTCCCAGAAATCAAGCAAAGGAAGGATTCCAGAATGAGAAATTGATTTACTCTAGTAAATGCTGCTTGAGGATGAGAACTGAGAATTGACTGTCGTGTTCAGCAATGTGGAGGTCACCAGTGACTCTGACAAACTATTTCATTAGAATGTTGGGGACAAAATCCTTCTTGGAATGGATTTAAGGGAGAATGGAAGAAAGGAATTAGAGGCAGAGAGTATGAAAGACACTTAATTAGTCTTGTTGTAAAGGAGATCAGAGACATGGTGTAGCTAGGTGGCCATGTGGGGTCAGGGGAGTTGTTAATTTTTGTAAGATTGGATAAACTACAGAATATTTCTATGCCATGGGAGTGATCCATCAGGGAGGGGGAAATTAAGGTTGAAGCAGAGATATTGGACAATTGGGAAGCACTTTCCTTTAATTCCTGAGATGAATAGGTTTAGTTCACAGGTGCAGGTAGGGGTGGTCTTAAATAGGAGCACAAACACTGTTTCTATACCAATGTTAGGAAAGGTCAATGGTGCAGAGGCAAGTAATGATATAGTGATGGGTTCGTGTAGGGTTTTTTTCCCAAAGAGTGGTCCTGGCACAAGACTAGAACCACAGGTCACTGAATTAAAATAGTTTGACTCTAGGCATTAATAGGAATGCAGTATTTAACAAAGATGATATGACAAAGAAATAGAAAGGATTCTTTAATAAATCGTGAGATTACTTATTAAAATGGTAATACTCTGTTGAGTCTCACTACTCACAATCTTCACCAAAATAAAGTTCAAGGGCATTTAAAAGTTAATTATCTTAAAATCAGAAGACAATTTAAAAAAACTCTAAGCTAACAGAGAATTGACTCTTTTCCAGATCTCTTGATGGAGTTAATTTTCATAAGTTATAAATGATACAATATAAATAAAAGAGTACAAAATTATATGTTTACTATAAATATACTCATTCAGTCTGTAATTGCTCAAATACAGAATTTCTAACTGGATTTCTTAGCTTTAGTGACTGCCTGTTCCTAATTTTCTTGTTCACAAATCTGTGAAATGTTTGAACCAAAGAAGATTTACTCTCCTCAAAGTTACTGTTATCCAGGAACTGCTGTTTTCTCTCTGCTGTCTGTAACAGGGGTGGGAAGTACTACGCTAGGTATGAAGTCTAGATAGAAGAGGAGAAAGGAGAGGAGACCCACTCCCTGAATATATCTCACCTACAAAGACAAAAGGCACTGGTGCTTTGCATTCTGTGATCTATGCACCTCATTCCACTCCTACTCCTCCCAAACATGTGTGGTTCTATCATTAAAAGTGTTATGCCTTTCATACAGTCATCATGGCTTACAGGAAAAAAAACAGGAAGTAAATACATAGAACCGACCATACTTGCTTTGGACTGGTGGGATTATGGCTAAGGTTTCTATTTTTATACTTTCCCTACTGTTGCAATAGTCTTTAAACTTTTAAAAATTTAATAGAAAAAATTGAGAGTCATTTAATTACTATAAGGTCCTAAAGATTGTACAAATAAATGATTATAGCTCTGAGCTAAATTTCACTCTCCCCAGTGTGTTTATTCCTAATATACATTCTAATATGAATGTTCCATTTACATTTTGATTGCCATTGATTTTGATTTACCTGGAGTCAGATTAAGATTGAACCCTGATCTCACTGCACCTTAATTGTGTGTACTCATCTGGTAAAATGGAAATAACTCTACCATGCATGCCAAAAAACCTGGGAGGATAAAATGAGATCATATAACGAAAGTGTTTTGTGAAACACCATGAAATATGTTATTTGGTTATTTTTACACTAAATATTAGCCAAGAGAAACTGTAGATTTCATTTATAAGTCAAGTCTATTAAACGTTTTTAGAACAAGACCCGATTTGGGGATCTTGTCCCAAAGGCAAATGTGAGAATGAGAAATGATTAAAGTGAAATTGAACATATTTAAAATTTAAATTTTTCAATAAAATTTGTTACAGAATAATTAAAATTATTGAGACCATAGAGTTTTCCAAATAAGAGGAAGTTACTATCTTACTTCAAAAGGAATTATATTTAAGTAAAATATATAAAGAACTACTGTTTCTTAATTACCTAATCACTAATCAACAAAAGCCAAATATTTTATTGGCTAAATTTAAAAGCTGTACCTTCAAAATAATTGTAAACTCTTATGTATATGTATTATTATGCATAATTTAAGATATTGTCACTCAATATTTAAGTTTCAATTAGGTTTTAATGTTTAATATTTAAAGCACAATACTCAATAAAAGACAAATTTTCAAAAATTGAGAAGTATATTATTTAGTCCCACCATATATCACAAATTATTATTATTAACTTCCTTTCCATATTGTATGTACACACATAAATACATGTTAACATAGTAACCATAATGAACATATAATTTTGTATGTTGTATTTTCACTTGTTTAAGCATAAACTCTTTTCCATGTTGCTATATCTATTAATTTTTTTACTTTAAGCACAGTATAAAGAACTTTTCTCCCCCAAAATGTAAAGCTATTGGATAATGATCAGAATTTTCTTACCTAGAAGACCTGTCAAAATAAATAAATATCCTAAGGAAAAATGACAGAATGATTTGGGAAATACAACAAAAGCCTGCTGTTTCTCAAATTAAATAGACATGATTGGCAGACTAGAAAGAGGGGATGCCATTAGGATATTCTACAGTGTCCACAGTGCCTAGTGAATAGTAGAATTTCCACAAATGTTAATTAATCCTTTTTAAACAGTTGATTTTGATCAATTTCCACAAGAAAAGGAGGGGGAGATCCTTCAATTCTTACAACTGCTTACAAGGCACAAGCTCTGCAGTTTCTTGCATGAATTTTTTTAGAACCAAAGTGTTAATGAAATCTTCCATTTTTCTTGACAATATGCTTCTTATTCTACCTTGCTTCCCCAAAGATATATTTCCATACTTATGTATTATCTGGACTCTTGAATAGTCCTCTTTATCTACCTATTTTTAAAAATATTTGCTTATTCCAAAAAAGTAATAGCAAAATAATACTTTTAATTTAGGTTTGCCATTTGATAGATTACCTAGCAGCAGACCCCAGGTCAAAATTAGCAAGCAGTTCAAGTGATTTATTAGGGGCAATGCCTATGAGGAAGACAGAAGAGGTGGGAAGAGCCACCATATATGATATAGGTAATGACTCCAGATAATGCAAAGAGGGAAGGAAAGTAGTTCGAAGTATCTTACACAATAGTGTGAGTTCCAAGAGTTTGGCAAAGCCTACTGGGGAGTCCTGAAGTTGACTGATAGGTAAGCTACAGATCTCCCAGAAAATGAAGAAATGCCTTTTTATCCCTTCTGTACTCAGTCTCTGGCTACAAGAAGCCTACGGAAGCCTGATACAGAAGCAGTGATAGATTTCAAGGCACAGCAGCTGAGCCTCTTGATCAGTTATGCCCCTTTTAGTTAAAGGCACATGAACATGCACACCACAACAATGTATGCCAATCTTAAGATGTTTTTATTTTGAATGCAAATGTGTCCTCAGTTTCACCAACTGAAATTCCACATACTGTATATTGAAGAGGCTAGTGATTAATACTTAGAAAGTATGGTATGGATCTAAGTTAAAGCCAATATTTGGGCTGCAATAAATTAATGTCAATATGAAGATTTCAATAAGAAGAATAAATCAAGACCCAGCACATCGACCATTTTCCATAGTACATGAACTATGCATTGACATGATAGAGCACTGTGAAGGAGCCCAAGGCCCCGGAGAAAAGAATCAGAATTTAAACATTTTTTTGGAAAAAGCCATCATAAGATTATAAACTCAGTAGAGATCATGATAAACTATAGAAGCTCTTTTTATTATGAGCAGGTATGATTCTAAAATGTCATTGTTAATTCTATTCAGTAAGTCCAAATTAACACTATAAGATTGAGTTCTCTAGCACACAGCTAGGAAAGCTTGTTTGTCAAACAACTGAAAACAGAAACTTGTCAGATCACTGAAGGGAAATAAAGCAAAAGTACAGAGCAATAGAGACTGAGTATGTATAATTTGGGAAGAAAAGGCATAACTGCTTGATGCCATCAAATTTGCATGTTAGTCATCAGTTAAATCAGAGGTCAGCAAAGTATGCCTTGTAGGCCAAAGACAGCCTGAAGCCTGTTTTTAGTAAACGAAGTTTTACTGGGACAAAGCTATGCCCATTTATTTACATGTTCTTTACAGGCCCAAAGCCAATAGGCCTTCCATTTTTCCACATCATTATCCCACTATATTATCCCTAAGGAGATAAAAAATTGCAAAAGTTTGGGGAAAATTATAATCATGTTAGGGTTAGAAAAATATACCTATGAAAAGAGATCATTTGGTCCCAGGGGAAAAAAATATATTTAAAATAATAGGCAAGAGTGACATGGCTTCAGTTGCTAAGAATAGCCAATGCATAGTTATTTAAAAAAACATAGCCTTTAGTTTTTAACATATGGCAAATATACAATCTAATGAGTATCTCTGAGACTATAGATGGGATTATGCCTAGAATGCAATGGTGACAACGTAAAACCTTAATCAGCATCACAAAAGCAAACCAAAAATTAGATTTTAGAGAAGTAATGTAGAAGGAAAAAGTGGAATTAAGATTCAACTATGAAACAGAGAGAGGCAGAATGGTAAGATTTTTAGTGAATGGTGAGAACGTAAGTGACATAATTGTGTGAGCAAATTACAGTCTACACAATGATAGAATTGATATGGTGCTCTTCTAATACAGAAAACCAAAATGTCCCAGAGACAAGGTATAGTGGTGATGAAAGCTTTTAAATATTTGAATATCTACTGAAGTCCTAATAATGTTAAATAGAACTCATTCTTATCTGCCTTTCTTTAGCATTTATACAACCAACAAATATTCAATATGTATCAAGACTTGCCTTTGAGATGCCTGTAGAAATACATCCCTTAGCCATCGGGAAAAACACTTTAAAAAGGCCAGAAAAAAGACATATGTGACTCCATGACAAAATAATTGCACAGCTTATTAAATTATTGAATCAGTAGTTTGAATAAAAAATGCTGCTCAGTGGGAATGGAATAACCTTAGCCCACAGTCTTGGCTCAAATAATTCCTAACCTGTGGGAAATTAACATTGGAACTTGTAGCCTACCACATTCAAATCACACACCGCTACTCCTACTACTACTAATAGGAAGAGTAATATTGGAAAGACTGAACTTCCTAGGCAGAGCCTAGGTTTTACTTGCTGTGAAACCTTGGGTAAACCTCTTAACCCCTCTGAGCCTGTTTTTTCATTTTTAATTTGGATAGTCATGGGTTCTGAATAAAAAGATATTACTACATAATACACACCTATATTCCCTAGCACCAAAAATAGTCAAATAGAAACTGGCTACCACATTATCTGGGGCTCTATAAGAGGAAAATTAGATGGGAAGCCAACTAGATCCTAACTCTGAGAGTCCGTGATCCATCTTCATCATATTTATTTGTTTTACTGAACAAACACCTATTTGTTGTTAATTCTGTGCTAGGCTATTCTAGGCACTTTACAGACATTTACTTATTTAATTCTCATTCTTATGCTTGACCATTGTAACTACAGTCATGTTCACTCTGGCTACCAAAGATAAGAAACTACCAACAAGTTACAAAAGCAATGAGTTTCTAAATTCAAGTGGTGTAAAAACAGCTTTGGGGTCTATCATAAGGTTTTTGTCACTATTTTAGAACTAAAGAGGAAGATGGGATTTTTATTTTTGCCAGTTAAAAATGGACACAATATAATATACACACTATCAGACAGTAGAGTCTGATAGAGAAGTCCCTGGGTTGAAAGTCAGGACCTTGAATGCTGTATCATCCATTGCATCACAGAATTACATCATGTCTAAGTGAACAAAAACTACTAGACAGGAACAGTCAATTTGGCATTTTATTAATGGCCAGTTTGAATGGTCCCATAATTAAGCTCATGAGTAGTTGGGAAATACAGCTGGGGAATATGAATCTACAGGGTCTCAGAGAAATACTTTTTGCTATATGGCCCCAAACTTACTTTGTGACCTTAGTCAATTCTCTCCAAACCTCTCCATTCCTTCTCTTGTAAAATGAAGGCCATATGTCCCAAGAGAATCTCAGAATTCAATCTGGGACAGATTGAGTCTAGAAGTCTCCAAACCCCTCCGTTTTCAATGACTCCTAGAGAGATACTAATCAGCATAGGATACGCTGCGCTATGGCAACAAACAGCTCCCAGTTTGGAGTGGTCTGACACAACATTTACTCCTTGCTCATATCATAATGAGCAAGTGGCTTTTCTCTGCTTTTTATAACTCAGAGATCTCCTTGCTTCTATCTTGCAACTTTCCCATTTGAAATCCTTTTTTTTTTACTGCTTTGCAGGTGACAGAGATTATTGAAAACTTAGCCAGGTTCACTAAACTCCCTCAGATTGGAAGTGACAATCATCTCCTGGATTAATGTTTGACTTTTGTCACGACTCCAACCTCACCACAGGGGATGCTAGAAAATGTTGGTGAGCACATGGATATCTGATTAGAACTAATGATCTCTTCCAGTAGAGTTGAATGAGTATGACCAAGATGCCAGCACATGCCAGATTCAAGACTGGAACTCATGCTCTCTAGCTCCTAGTTCAAGGCTCCCCTCCAGACAGTATGTGGGGGTGATATACTAATGTCTCCAAAGCCTTTGAAATTGACAAAGGGACAAAGTTATTTCTCATTATAATAGCTTGTATTTTATTATGATTTCTTAAAGGAAAAAATAAATTTCCTTCAATCAATACAGAAATATATATCCTTAACTGGCTTTCTAGTGAGGTTAACAAAAAGGCTATAATTCACTGTTTCACATTATTCCAAAAGCTCTATTCCATTCTTCGAAAATATTTTATCAAAGGCAAAATCCAGACTATACCTACTTGATATTCCATCCCCTCCAAGTGAGAGTCCTTAGAGCTGAGAATCTCCTCGTGTGAATGGAACGGACTAATATGTTGAGCTACAAAATACAAAGATTTCTAGAGGTATTTGAAAAAGGTTTGTGACAATTTCTATGCTAAGATGTTTGATTTTAAAGATCCTTTCTTTAAAACCAGAATGTAGGAATAAATTCTATTGTGTTTTGGTGACTCCCTGCTTCTACTCAAGTGTTCTTGGCATTAGTGGTTGGTGTTAGAAGCCAGAGAAGCAATTCAGTCTACCGCACATTTTAAGAAAATGCGGTTATCCAAAATCTGGGTTTGAGTGAAATCCTGAGTTGAGCCCATGACTTGGCCAAATCTTTCATTTTTTTTAAGAGTAAAGCTTTTTACATAACTACAACCAAGAATAAAAGAGGTTAGGATGATAGTGTGCAGTTGCTTTTCATTTCACTATACTGGTAGGTTGAGAGGAACTTTCTGCTTTTAGAAAACCCAGATTCTACATCCTTCCATTAATCCAGCCAGGAAAATAAGTGGTTGAGTGCATACCTGTGGTGAATTTCATTTCATCCACACCTCTCATTTCTCACAGTTACTCACTAGTGCATTTTCTTTATCCTGATGATCATTACAACTCTTGAAGGCAGCATGCAAGTGAGTAGTTTATGAGATGCACCTCTGACACGCTAGTAGAAATGTTGGTCACTACCTTCTTGTTTCTTTTCTTTCAAGAAAAGGAAATTCAATACACAGTGAGCCTTTCATGTGCAAGTTTATGTTTCTCTATATGTGAAAAGAAATAGTTACATCAATCTCTCTTCTGATAGACATGCTGAAATCTAGCATACATGTTCATTTTCTAAATAAAATGTTTCCATTTTTACTAAAAGAAGTACTATCACTTAGTTTTACCAAACTGAGATAAATTCCATATCAATAAAATTGGGATTTGCTAACAAAAATTTGAACTGATAAATGTTTTATCGCACTGGATTTTATTCGTTTACTTATCTTTCTAGCTAAAAGATTGAATTTAGGGTCAAAGTTCATGTCATATTCATTTTTTAATTTCTCATCCCTAGGACACTAAGGTCTCGACCAGTATCTGGAAAATAAAACAGGAGGCTCTCAAAACATTTTAATGGATTAATAGGCAGTCCTTGGCCTATAGAGAAAATAATATCTGTTCATTTAGAACTAGTAAAATATTGAATCATGTTTACCAGTTTAATTAGTTTTGTTTACTTCAGGATGAATTTAAAAGTTACAAGGTTAAAAATAATTACAAAATTGACAGGGTATCATACTACAAATGTAAAGTTTGTATAATTCTAGGCTGGCCAAAATAAACTAAACTAATAGAATGTTCAACCTGGAAAGAATCATTGAGTACTTCTAGTTCTTTCATTTGAGGAAAGTGAAACACAGAAAGACAGTGTAAATTCATGGCAAAACTTAAACCCAAATCTCAGCAGTCTGAATACAAAGTTAGTGCTTTTTTCCCCCATGCTATTTATTTAAATACAATGAAATATGTAAAGACTTTATTCACATGCATGCCAGATGTCATTAATTTTCATTTATGTCACCACATAAGGTATTAATAAACAACTCTCAACAAAAATATGTGTGGAGGCTGTTGATATTTAAATCTTGGAATCCAATATTTCAACAGTGCAATTTTTAAAAAAAACTTGTAAATATGAAATATTTGCTGTGTTAGAATCACAGAATTGGAAGACACTTATTCAAGAGGTGATTTGCTCTTAGCTTCAAGGTGGTAAATATTAAATTTTCTTACATTTTTGAACAAATTTATTTGCCAATTCTAAATTCTACAGACATATTGTTTATGAGCAGAATATTCATATATTCATGAATTTCTTCATTTGATGGTAAGAATATAAAAGAACATTATGATAATGTCCTTAACTTCTTACATCCATTTTTTCTTCCTATGCCCTGTATTTATAACTGCAGTATTTTTGGCATAACCTTAAACAGATGGTGGGGAATTTGACTCTGGGGAGAAATCAATATTATCTGAACCCAGGGAACCATAAATTTAAACAAAGAGAAATTTACATTTTCTATCACCAATAGCACTATTTTTGAGTTTGTTTTGTATTTGTCTATGTTGCTCAACATACAGTTTTTAAAAATCAAATCTTCGGAGACCAAAGGACTTTGTTCAGAGTGAAATAAATGTTTGGAAAATGTAAAAGAACTTACAACCAAGGTTTTTCTCTAAGGACCACATTTCTCTTTTTTAAGGCAAATAATATAATTATAACCTCAAGGTGTGCTGCTTGATGAGCTGTTCTGTCTCCCTTCTCAAATGAATAATATGCATTATTTTTAATTAATATCCAGAGATATTACACTGGTAGATTATTTTCTAGGTAATAAAAGACTTAAGTAAATGGTCTCAGACACAATCTATGATCATGTAATACTGAAATAAAGTCTTTTATAAAGCACATGAATTAAAACATTCCCTGAATTCACTAGAACAGCTTCTTATTTCTAAATCAAATTGCTTTCCACAATATGTGGTTAACTATAAAAAGTTTTTATAGTTATATAATTAAATATATCTTGTTATTGCTTTGGAAGCATATGGAGTGATTTTCATTTATCGTCTAAGAACATGAGAGAATCAATATACAAAAACATGAAACTGTTCGATATACAAATATCTCACTCTATGCATCCTGATTATGAAATCTTCTGAAATTATCTTTGAATTGATATTTATTCATTCCAGTGAAGAAAACATTACACTCTTCCACACAAAAGAATTATTTTCTAACTTGAGAAACCCACATTTTTCATGAAAGTCACTGCCCTGTCTCAAGGTTTAATTGAAACCAAATGAAGTCTAGTAAAACTAATCAAAACCAAACAAACCCTTGGGTTATGTGAAGGACTTACTGTTAGTTATAGTTCTTGGAGATTTGGTTAGAGCACTCTAAAATCAAATTTTAAATGTCACCATGCCATGTGAACTAGACATAAAATATTCTTCCAAGAGTTCCATGAATGGCTAAATTACAAATCAACTTTATTACATACAGAGTTATTCCATGACCACCAAGTAAGGCAGAAAATGCTGAATCAAGCCATAGAAAGTAATTGATGTTAAAGAATTAACTTAAGATATTAAAACTTATCTCATGTGCTATATTTGTATCAGTCATTAAACAGAAATTTCAGGAAATTTCTCAAAAATGTCAATGCATAATTTGTACAAATCATCCCACAACAGCTGAAATCTCTAATATAATTCAGGGGAAGGCTATAAATCAGTAAAGGTTGGGGAAAAAACAATATAGGGGTCCTGGAGGGAGCACCAGATTTGAATCTGAATAGTCATGTGACTCTCAAGTTCTTGCACTGGAGTTTTCTTACTACAAAATGAGAGCAATAATTACAACTCTTAACATACACTTTTCTCCAATGTAGTCATGTAAAGAGTGATGCAAATGCAAGTTATTGTGAAACCATAAAGTAGATATCAGCAAATATCTGGAAGATAAGGAGTAGAAAAGATGATTGCTTACAAATAACTAGTTCATGAATTAGTATTCCCCTTTATATTTGAAGCTATACAAAGAAGAACTGATAGAGAAGAAGTGTCTTCAGCTTTGATATATAAGAGTACAAGTGTTTTGATGTGTCTTATTTCACACTAAATAGTATAAAATTTATTATTCCTCTGAAGAATGCATGTCTTAAGTGAATACCTATTCAATGTTTCAACAGGCAGAATAGTAAGTCGTATGGCCATTTGCTGAATAGAATACAAATGCCATAAATCATAACAGTGATTTAAAAGATTTGGTGTTATAATACTGAATAGGTCCAAGGACCATTTTTCATTCCATGAACCTCAGGTTCCTGCCAGGCCACTTTTAAAATTATAGGGTGCTAAAAACCAAATAACATAAAATAGGACAGGACAGTCCTGAGGGAAAAATCAAAAGGAAAATTTCCATTCAGGCAGTTAGATAACGTACATTTTTGAAAAAATAGAAGGAGCAAAGAAATATGATTGAAGACATATAGTATAGCTTATTATCAATAATTTGATGTGCTTAATTGAACTTTCTTGGTAACTGAGGACATAAAATTATTACTTTTGTTTATAATTTTAAACTGCTGACAATCTAAATATTTTAATAATATATCTGATCACTTTCTCACTGTAGTGAATTATATTTGGTAAGTTAATTTTTGGTAATTTAGAATATTGCCTTTAGCCAATTACCACTGTATGTACCTTGTGGCCAAACCAATTTTCACCAGTTACCTTCCAATTTATAATACCTTACATAAATTAAAAATTGCTAAACAGTCTCTACAGTAATGTACTTGACAAACCCAACTGCATTTGCACATAAAAGGTTCTTTGCTCTTATGATAAATATTAAGCAAGAGAAACAGAAAAAAAGTCTCTAAATATTTTACTGGGAATAATACCATAAGACATAAAATTCACTCTTTCATATGTGGGCAGAATACTGACTTGTTCTACAGCTTTATTTGATCTTAAGCAAAGAGATTTCAAAAGTTAATGTCTTTTCTGAACTCATTATCATCAGTGGGGCTAGGCCTATACCCTAATGTATGCAGACTAAAGAAAACGGCAATGTGCTCTATCCTTCTAACTCCAATGACCACTTCTGTGGATGTGAAATCACACTGAAACTGCAGAATATCAGGAACCTCTGCTGGAGATAGACTAATTAATTCAGACCAGTCATGTAGTTGAGAACAAGTAAAAATAGCTAGATAAAATGTTAAGAAGAAATCTTCTTTAATGTATCAAATAACCAAAAAGTCATAAAGAATTACTAGGCTGAGATCCAGGAGAGGATGGAACTCATAAAACAAAACCCAGCACCCAAGACTACTTTTATATTGGGACTATTTAGGAAATGAAAAGAAAGAACTGAGTTACTAAGCTGCAGTTTAACAGCCTTGCAGGGATCAAAATACAAAACCTGGAGTTAAGGACCTAAAAGGTTGGCCTACATTGGGCTTAGAAGTACTCCCTATACTACAACCCCAAAGGACTGCTCCCTCAGAATATGGATGAACAAAAAAGAAACCAGTGATTTTACAGATAAAGAGATAGATAGATAGATATACAGCTCAGTTGTGCATTATCAAGAGCCCAGAAAATATTGTCTTGAAATTGGATTAGCAAATCTAGGATTTCTAGCACTTCTAGACATGTAGCAAAAGCAAACCAAAAGTTTCTGTGTAAGAAGATAATATTATTCTGAGCTTCAAAACTTTTCTATGATTTTTTTTCAAATACAGTGCCTAGTGCACAGTCAAAAATAACTAGATACCTAAAAGAAAGACACCATTTTCAAAACTCAACAGAAACAGACCCATAGATACTTCACATATTGGAATTATCATACTTTAATTGTAAAATAACCATGCTTAGAATTTTCAAGAAGACAAAAGCCAAGCTGGAAAAATGCAACAGAGCATTTTCAAACACTATATTTTAAAAAGGGCCAAATAGAATGTATAGTTCTGAAAAACATAAGGACCAAAATAAGAAACAATAGATTTAAGAGCAAATTAGTACCAAATGAAGAAACTATCTGTGAACTAAAAGATAGATAAGATACCATCAAGAATGAAGCACAGAGAGACAAAAATATTAAATTATGAGAGAAAAGATACTATACTGAAGGATACAGTAAGAAAATCTAACATCCTTTTAACTGCAGTGTCAAAAAGAGAATGAGACACAAGTAATATTTGAAGAGATAGTGAGAATTTTCCAGGATTGAAAAAGATATCATTCTACAAATTTTAAAATGTAATGAAACCCAAGCAGGGTAAAGATAAAGAGCAGACATATCACAGTGAAACTCAGAAAAACCACAAAGAAATCAGACAGAGAGAGAGAGTGATGTAAGATGAGAGAGAGAGAAAAGATAAATTACTTTCCAAGGATTAATGGCCAATTTCTTAACTGGAAGCCAGAAAACATTAGAATGGTTTTTCAATGTATTGAAATAAGAGAAGTTTCAACTGATAATTTAATATCTAACAAAAAAAGTCTTTAAAGAATGAAGGTGATAAAAGGACTATTCAAGCAAAATCCTCAAAGTCAAAAATCTATACTTCAAAGCAAAACTAAAAGACTTTACAACCAACAGATCGATACTAAATGAAATTCTGAATGATATACTTCAGTCATAAGGAAAATAATCCCAAATGGAAGCTCACAGAGGCAAGAAAAAAGAAGCACAAGGAAAAGAATGGAAATGTGAGTAAAACAAACACTGACCCTATGAAACAATAATAAAGGTTATTTATGAAGTTTATAAAAATATATGAAACTAAAACATTCCTACCTCAGACTATATAGAACCATCAGTTCCAGACTAATTACCTACATGAGTTTAAAAGACGAAAACAAAATGAATATTCTAATAGATATAGGAGGATATCAACAAGACCTCAGAGTAAGAAAAAGCTTCTTAAACAGTACCAAAAAACCACTAGCTATTAAGTAAAGATTGATTAACTTGATTACATTAAAATTGAGAAGTTATATTTGCCAGAAGACCTCCTTAAGAAAGTGAAAAGTCAAGCCCACAAAGGGAGTTATGTGAGTTTGTAATACATATTAGTAGCAAGTGCTTATATCTGGAATGATATATAATTATAAGTTATATAATAAACTTGTACACATCCATATGGAAAAGTCAGGCAACTTAATTTTGTAAAAAAGGGCAGGAGACTTGAATAGGCACTTTACAAACAGGATATCCAAATAGCTACTAAGCATACTACAAGATACTCATCTTCAATAACAATGAAAAACTTTAATTAAAAACAATGAGATACTACACCCACCAACACAATACATTGGCTAAGGTGTGAAGCAACAGGAAGTCTCATACACAAATAATCAGACATTATCTAATTAAGAAGATCACTACGAATAGCATTTCCACTCCTACTCATAGGTAAATACCCTCCCCCAAATTATATGCATATGTGGAACAAGAGGCTTCTATAAGAGTGCTTATTGTTATAACACTATAAGAGTGCTTATAATAACAACGTTATTTTAACTAGACATTAACTAGAATACGCATAAACAATACAATTGACATACTTTGTAGTACCTAATAGCCATGAAAATGAACTAACTACTGCTACACACAGGAATATAGATGACTTTCACAAACATAATATTGAATAAAATAAGCCAGGCACAAAAGAAACTTGGAAAACAGGCAAAATTAACTTTTGGTGTATGAAGTAAGGATAGTAGTTACCTTTGGGATTGGGGTTGAAGACAGAGGTAATGACTGATGAGGAACCAAGGAGGGGTTCTGGTGTATGTCTATTTCTCTGGGGTTTTTGTTTTTGTTTTTTTTTCTAACATAGGTGACAGTTACATGAGTACATTCACTTTGTGACAATTCATTGTTCTGTACTTTAATGATGTGTTTTTCTGATGTGTATTTTATTTCACTAGTCAATAAACATCATACAAACACATACACGAACATAAAGAAACACACATATATTGAATATATATAGTTATATTGAATTAAAAATGTTAAAATGCATGGTAGCAATAGCTCAAAGAATGGCCCAGAACTTTCTGTTCTCCTCAGTGAGTTCTAACAAATATTTAAAGAATAAGTATTTCCAATATTATGTAAAGTCTGCTAGAGATTAGACAAAAAGAACACATTCTACATCTCATTTTGTAAGCCTAGAATACCTTGATATCAAAACCAGAAAAAGAAAATGTGAAAATAAAAATTAGGTCATTCTCATTCAGGAATATAGATGTAAAACTTCAAAACAAAATTTCACAAACCAAAACCAGCAATGCATAATGTGCAAAATACATCATGACCAAGTTAGGTCTATCCCAGGTATACAATGCTGGCTTACATTGGAAAATCAATCAATACAATTTACCACATTAACATTTCAAAGAGAATAATTATATTATTAGCTTATTTAATATAGGAAAAAATCTATTAAAATTCAACATCCCTAAAAAAAAAAATTCAACATTCCTTCATGATTTAAAAATCAACTTTTAACAAATTAGAAACACAAGCTGTATCCTTCAATTTAGCAAAAGATATCTATAAAATAAAAATTTCCACAAACATCATACTTAATGCTAAAACTACAACAGTAAGCACAAAACAAAGATAGCCATTATCACCATTTTTATTCAACATGTCTATATGACAACTGTCAACATTTGTAGATAATATAATTTTTTTACACAGAAAATGAAAATAATCTACAAATTGATGGAATGAATAAGAGTTTAGCAAGGTCATTCTCTATAAAATCAGCATACCAAAATCTTTTATTTTTAAATATCAGCCATTAAAAAATATTTTTATAAGGTATAGCTTATCACAGCATCAAAAATACTAGGCAATAAGGAATAAATCTAAGAGAAGATATGCAATAAATCTATGGAGCATATGATAGAACCTTACTGAGAGAAATTAAGGATGACCTCTATAAGTGGAAAGATATATCATGTACATGGATTGGAAGACTCATAAATATGTCAATTCTTCACAAGCTGATCCACAGATTCAATGTACTACCAACCAACATCACAATACAATTTTCGACTATACAGCTGATTCTAAAGTAAAAATGGAAATTAAAAAGGCCATGAATAGATAATTATCCTGTATGAAAATAAAGCAGGGGAGGACTTTTTCAACTGATATTAAAACTAACCTTAAAGTATATTTATATTAAGCCCTGTGATATTAGCACTGAGAACAACACAAAGATAAACAGAAAAGAACAAAGATCCTGGGAACAGATTGATGCATACATGGACCCTTTATTTAGTTGCCCTTCAGAGTAATACGGAAGGACTGTCTTTCTCAAATCACATTGCTGGAACAAAGTTTAATGCTTAAACTAATACTTTAAGGATTTTTTTTTGTTTCTTAATGAAAACTTTCTTTATAGAATCTCCTTAGCAAATGCCAGTATGTCAATTATGCTCAGTTTCCTAAAAGAGCTCTTTCACTATGCTGTTAAAATTAGCTACATATTCCAACTTATAACAGCATCGTCAGTTATATTATTTTCAAAGGGTAGAAAATTTTGAAACTCATCATGATGCTATTTGGTATAGATTATTGCTATACAAGTATTTACTGTTACAAAGGTATACTTTATAAGTGCAGCCTAAAAATTGCTCAATGAACGCAGAACTATCTTTAAAATGCTTTTATCTTTTATCCACAGCTTAGATTCTTATCAAAAAAAAGTTGTTTTTAAAAATTAGATGCTGCATTCTTCTTTCCAATACCTAATGGCCATTATAAGACAACCTGAAATAATGTCTCAATGTTACTCTTTAAAAAAACTTTTTTTTTACATCTTTATTGGAGTATAATTGCTTTACAATAGTGTGTTAGTTTCTGCTTTATAACAAAGTGAATCAGCTATACATATACATATATCCCTATATCTCCTCCCTCTTGCATCTTCCTCCCACTCCCCCATCCCATCCCTTTAGGTGGTCAGGTGGTCACAAAGCACCTAGCTGATCTCCCTGTGCTATGTGGCTGCTTCCCACTAGCTATCTATTTTACATTTGGTAGTATATATAAGTCCATGCCACTCTCTCACTTCGTCCCAGCTTACCCTTCCCTCTCCCCATGTCCTCAAGTCCATTCTCTACATCTGTGTCTTTATTCCTGTCCTGCCCCTAGGTTCTTCAGAACATTTTATTTTTTTTTTTAGAATCCATATATATGTGTTAGCATACGGTTTTTGTTTTTCTCTTTCTGACTTACTTCACTCTGTATGACAGACTCAAGGTCCATCCACCTCACTACAAATAACTCAATTTTGTTTCTTTTTATGGCTGAGTAATGCTTTGTTTATAAAACTTTGTAATGAGGTACTTTGAAATTATTCATTGTATTATTAGTCTTTATTAAGGACAAAATATACTGAGCATTAGAGTGGACATGTAGGTATTAGATACAGATACATTTTAAAGAATTGTATTTCCATTTTATTAATATGAATTTGCACATGTGGCGACTCAAGCTAGCAGTATCAAATGGAATATACATACATATTTTCAACTATATAACATATATACTACATATAAAAATAAATATTGCATATATAAAAATTTTTATTTTAACATAATCAGTTTTTTTCTTTATATTAAGCCATCATGTCAAAATGTTAAAAATTTGGCAAACTTTGCAAACTTACAGAAGTAAACTTCTTTCTTGTTTTGTGTGAACTAAAAACAAATGTGAACCTTTACTTTTTAATATGCACATTCATATTTTTAATTCTTTAGATAAATTCTACTTTTATATTTTCTAAACACAAAGTTACCTATAAGCTTGATTACAAATTTTATTTTTTATATATTTAATTATTAATTAAAATCTATTCATTAAATATACTGTAAGGTAATAATTCTACTAAAAATATTGGAAATTTTTCAGTTAGATGTTATTTGAATTATACCAAAAACTTTGCTAAGGAGTTGTTGATATTAGAAGTGCTCATTGCAAATATAATGTCCTACTTTTAGGAAAGAAACACTGTTAGAGCTCTCTTTGCATTACAGAATTAGCACAGAAATCTGTTTGCAATTAAAAGAACTGTGGGAGAGCCCAGCTGTATTTGGGAATTGGCAAATGTATTAAACTGTGCTCCACATGCTTTGGTTTCAGCAAAGCCTATAAAGTATTTTCTCATGTCTTTTCCTCCTTAACCTTAAAACACATGTACAGAGAATGGATCTGCAGCCTCTTTCTCCCTCTAGTTACAATGATTAGAAAAAGTTTTAATATTCAATACCTTTAATATTTTTAAGTCTCTAATACACAAAAGGTGAAAAAGAATATTCATGAGGTCACCTGTGTAAACTAAAGGATTTATATCTTGGTCATCAGAGTGTTTAAAAAATGATTCACTTTTGCATAGAACCTAGAAACTCAGTTTTGTCAAAGGCTCATGGCACTCAGGCTTGAAGTGGTCTGGATTTAGTTAGAAATATAAAAGCCAAGCAAGTGAAGAGGTTGTTTCAGGATAGTTTTAAAGTTCCCACAACTACTTCTCATGTTCTGTGCACCAACATTTTGAAAACTAGGGTTCTAAAGCAATTTTGTTATGGGGAGAGTATTTTCTAGGGATATTAAATCAAAGGTGGAGGACAGAGAAATTAGAAGGGTTATGGGAACAGGAATGGATACAATGGATATAGATGGAATATATCCATGGATATAACCATGGAAAACCACTGAAATCAGAGGATTTATTTTAAAAATTGTAGCATGATAGCCATCTTCAATGGTTACATGATCCATTTCCCTCTTAAAAGTAAAATATATTAGTATGTTTCTCTTTCATTAGCTCACTCAGTAACAGTTCTTCCATGTTCAATCCTTAGGCGTAGAAAGTTCTAGAAAGACAACATGAAAAGAAAAGTACAAATGGACATAAGACTTTCAATGTCACACCTCCTCCTAGATTTAAAAGACCATCCATAAGAGGAAGTGATGTTCTTTATTTTGAGATAGAAGAGTAAAATACTACAATTAGCAACAACTGACTTACTATACGCCAGGCACTGCTCAGAACCTTTTACATACATCTATGTATTTAATCCTTTCAACAACTCTATGAGACTAGATACTACTATTATCAACATCTTACACACCAAGAAAGTGAGTTACAGAGAAATTAAGTTGAAATTAAATATTGCTTTACAGGTCTAGGATTCAAACCTAAGTAGTAGGCCTTGACAAACGGTGCATTTGATCACTGCACTATACGATACCAGGGAGCATGACAAGATCAGACAGTTTAAAAGCTAAGATTTTGACTTATGTATTAACACTGGGAACTCCAGGATGTGACCTATTGTAACTTTGGTTTTCTCATATGTATAATACCAACTATGGCATAGAATTATTCTAATGTTAAAAGGCTGTAAGTTCCTGGTACCTATTAAATACACAATATATGCCAGTTCCCTGATACAAATTTTGCACGTGCTTATCATTCACAGCTCAGTTATAAAGTAACGCAGGGTTCCTGGTTAAACCTGAAGTAGTGAACATGTTTATTTACCTCCTCTCCCTTTAAAAGTTCCATTACAATTTCTATGAAAAGGTTAAAAAAAAGAGGGAGGATTACCCAAGAAGACAAAAAACTGGAAAGAACGAAGTGGCAGATAGGAGAGTTCAATAAAACAAGGAAACTGGAAAGAAGGTAGACAAGTGATTGAAAGCAGCATACAGGAGAAACTGAAAACTAAATATGTGAACGCATAAGAAGCCAAAGCAAATCCATATGCACTCTATACCAAGAAAAGCCTCAAAAATGTGAGACACCACAAACATGCAAAGAGTAGGTAAAATGAAAAATAGCTGACATGGTTGAAACGCTATGTGAGAAGACATGAGAGTCCTAGATATTCCTTCCGTATCCACACATTCAAGCGACGAGGTCTCCTTAACTTCCCCAAAAGAATGGAGGATTGCTCTATAGCAAGGCTGAATCAGAAGGGCACCAGACTCAGACACCACACACAGTAGAAGGCCTGGGTGTCATCTGAAAACAGAGATCAAATAAAATTTCACCTGTTGAATGGTAAGACATGTCCCTTACCTCATCGTGACAAAACTCACTCCTTATTGGGCTTTGAGAAAAGAGGTAGCCTTGCTTATACCACCAGGAAAAAAAAAATCTAAGGATCCATCTTTTAAAACATTGACATTCAAGAAATGGTGCATAGTTTCTCACAGCTGACTCTCAACAAAACTTGATATATCCTTGGCCAATTATTCTAAATTAAAGCTTTTAACTTAGCAAATATTGCCAGCTGATAAGCTAGTGACTTGGTAAAAATTAGGCATAGGCAAACTATGATAGCTTTAGAGTAGTGCTGTCTAACAGAACTTTCATATAGATATAGAAAATGTGGAAAATTTCTACATCTGTGCTGTTTAGTGCAATAGAAATTAGCCTTGAGTGACTACTGAGCATTTGAAATGTGGCTACTGCAACTGAGGTACTGAATATTAAATTTTGTTTAATTTTTATTGATTTACAGTTAAGCAACCACATATAGTTTGTGGCTACCTCATTGGACTATGAAGCTCTAGAGAAAGTCATTAGAAAAAGTCAAAATGGGGTGCTGTTGGCTCTTCCTTCATTTTAAGAGGCCTAAAAGAAATAAACTTAGCAAGAGTTACTCCATTTCAAAGAAGGGGCTGAATACAGCTTTGCTAAAACTCTTCTGATTCAGTCTGTTACCTTCAAATTATATTGACTGAAGATAACTTAATTTGGGCATCATTTAGTTTAGAAAAACTAACCAGTTCTTGTATCTCAAACAGCAGGAAAAGGGGCCCTCAGGCCTCTTTCAGTCACATTCCAATGTTTTCTGAGCAGGAAAGATCAATTTAAAAGGTTGTTCAGATGACTGTTGTTTCAGATGGCTTCAGAGTAGCTTTAATTAAGTTGATTATTTGAATGTATTGAATATTACACACATCTCTTACACACTTATTTGATTTCATTTTTACACTCTTTTTTCTCTCCATGATTTTGTTTGGGTGTTTTCTACTGACCTGTCTTCTAGTTTACCTCTTTCTCATTTTCTCCAATCTCCTGTTAAAACCATTCGACATTTTAATTTCAAATACTGATATTTTAATTTCATTTTTCAGCTCTAGAATGTCCATGTGAGTTGTTTCATAGAGAGCAGTTCTGTATTGAAATTGTACATCCTCACATTTTGTTTCTAACTTTTCCTCAGTTTTCATAAGCATTTTAATTACAGTTAAAGTTGCTGCCAATATCTAGATTATCTGTGCATCTACTTGGATTATCTATTTTTTCTCTTAATTATCAGTCACATTTTCCTGCCTCTTTTCATGTCTAGTAAATTTTACTGTATGTTGAAAATTGTGATAAAAGAACCACAGAGGGTCCAAATGATATTATCTTTCACCAGAAAGGGTTTCTCCCCTTTTTTCGTTAGACACATTTAATGAGGGGCTGATATCTCAACTAGTTAGAGACTGAATTATTTCAGGGCTGGGTTGAAGTTTTGGTAAGACTCAATATACGTCTTGGCTGATTACTGCTCCTCAGGCATGGCCTCCCTGGTTTTTTGACAGAAAGTCTGGCAATTCTTTCTTCGTCCCAGAAAGACTTGGGGGATCAAGCTCTGCTGTCACAGGTTCCAAGGTCAGTTCTTCAGCCACCCGACCTTCCAATCCTGGCACTGCTGTTCATGGGGAGATTAACTGTGTGTTTGAGTAAACCACCCTCTATCTTTGGTGATTTTTTTTTTCTCTTATTCTCCATAAGTCGGCAGAAAATTTCACACTGCCTTTTGATCTAGCACCTCAACCTCTTGAGTAGTATCAGAACTCAGTGGTGTAAGAACTCTCTCAAGTTTAGTGTTTGTCACTCTAGCTTTCCATGACAATTAAAACTTTTGTTGATTTCCTTTTCCCTGGTAGTAGCTCTCTGCTTAGATTGAGCTGTTTCTCTGCCCTTATTCAGAATTGGCCAGTGCCCTTAGGGAGTTAAAAACAGCTGGTGATCTTCAGATCATTTCAGAATGATTCTGCCTGCTCGGATACCTTTTTCTTATTGCTCTATTATTCCTTTACAAATATTATTTTTGTAATTTACCTTGCTTTTTCTGGTAGCTGTAATGTCAGTTATGGATCGGGGCTCACACAAAACTAGCAAATGGATAGAAGATTTCAGGCTTAATATCTATGGTGAGATGAAATCTCGGCTTGTGCTTATGTGCACATGGAACTGACTGAAACTATTACATTTTTACCTAAGTTGTCTTTTCAAAGGAACCACCAGGGAGATTCACAAAAAGTCTGTGACTTTTCAACTGTCAAAGCCACCTTCAGTTCTCTGAATCTATACTCACAGGAAATAGGCTGTGAAATCTGTATTTTTTTCAAAGAAGGGCATACATTCCAACACTCACCTATAATTTGACTATGGGGAAAAATGGACAAAAAACAAACAAAAAACTTCCCAGATGGAAAATCTAGGAGCATGGAGGACAACAGAAAAAAGTAGTTACCCACTAAAAGCAGAATAGTGGCAATTAATTTAGGAAGATCTAGCAGTTCTTGCTTAATAAGATTTAATAACTCTAAAGAATCAGTGACTTCAGTTCCTATAATATTCTTGGCTTTTCTGAAAAAGGAAGTTTTATTGTGGTAACCTGACCCACTGTATAAGAGTTTGTATGTGGAGTCAGGAAAGGGGAGATTAATAATTCCTCCTTTAGTTACAGGTTGCCAGATCACAATTAGCTTTATCTAGCCCAAAGGAGAGAACTATACATCCTTTCAGCTGGATCAAGTAACTAAAAGAAACTTTTGAACATCTTATGTGGGAAGGGTGATGGTATGTTTTAAATGTACCAAAAAATTTTAAAATATAGCTCAGGAGTAAATGGGCAATTGGGCTACAAGAGGATTTGTCAACCAATAACCAGTCTCTCATTCTATTCTTTTAGTAACAGAATCCCCAAAGATTTAGCTGAAAGCATGACAGCTAGGAGAAGCCATATAAATAAGAAACAGCTTCTTGGATATTAGCAGAAATGGTGTGGATGTCAGCAGAAAAGGACACAGCCTTGAAAGGAAGCTACTTGTCTTCAACTCCCTCTTCCTCCTTTCCCTTGTGCCAGAGTGTAGATGTAGTGGTGAGCCAGTTTTGCCTATATAGACAAGGGAAACACTCAAAGAGATGATAAAGTAAAAATACAAAAGGAACTTGGGACTCCAGGTGACAGCAAGGGGCAGAGCTTCTCTCTCCATCCCTTCCCTTCAGCCTTCTTCCCACCCCACCTCCCACCTCAACCCCTCCCTTGCAACCACAACAGATTCTTATCTTGGACTTTCTCATGAGAAAAATAGAAATAAGGCTTCTGACTTGTTTTAGCCATTGTCCATTTGGTCTCTGTTAAAGCAGTGAAACCAGTATCCTACTGAATGCATAAATCTTGTAAAATTATATGCCTTTTAAAAGTGATGTGCAATTTATTATTTTGATAAAAGCTAAAATTATATTATGTTAAAAAAAGAAATGCTGATCTGAAATAATTCTGAATACACTAAGTACTTCTAAATTATATATACTTACATTAATGTTATTTTGCTAAACTATATAACATTATTGTTTTTAGAGATGTAATTCATAAAGCACTTTCACATACACCTACTTTAATGTACATAGTATCATTTATTAAGAACTATAGTACTCACGGTTATATTCAAGACTGAGAGTCTTGAGACAATTCCTTATTCCAAAATATCTAAGCTTCAATTACCTTCAAAGGTTATATGATGTTAGTGGAAAGAGGGAAAGATTTGGAAGTCAAAAGAACCGAGTAAGTCCTAACTCTACCCATCCCACTCCCAACAGCAGTGTGCCCAAAGGCAAGACACAGACTCTCTTTGAACCTCTGTCTCTTTATCTATATATTAAAGATAATAATCTCCTATCTTTTGCACAGGATGAAGTCAGTCAGGTTCAAATGAAATAATATATATGAAAGTAATTTGCAAAGTTTTATAAATCAAACCTACAAAGCCTTAGAAAAGAAATGGATAGTAACTCAACAGATAATGAGTCTAATTATCAGAACAAGTTGCTTCTAGAGTAGAAATGAGAGAATCTTTGGCAGAAGAACAAGAACAAGCAGAAATAATGTCAGCTCTAAGAGTGAAAAGTAGATAATGTCTAAATTTAGATAAAAGAAGAAAAAAATTAATATATTTATTCTAAATAACATTTAGCTACATAGAATTAAGTAGCTTTGTTTCTCTAAATAACATGGATAAGACATCTTAATCTGGGCTTCCCTGGTGGCGCAGTGGTTGAGAGTCCACCTGCCAGTGCAGGGGACACGGGTTCGTGCCCTGGTCCGGGAGGATCCCACATGCTGCAGAGCGGCTTGGCCCGTGAGCCATGGCCGCTGAGCCTGCGCGTCCGGAGCCTGTGCTCCGCAATGGGAGAGGCCGCAGCAGTGAGAGGCCCACGTAACACACACAAAAAAAAAGATCTCTTAATCAATTTCATTGAATATCAAACAAATATTCTAGGGTTTGGAACTTGCTGGGAAAACCCAGCCACTTCCCTGAAAATCCTTGCTCTAAGACTTGGAGGAAAGTTCTTTCCCAGCAGTTCCTTCCCTCTGGATAAATCATGTACTCTTTCTGGAACTGCTTCTGATCCTACAAATAATCACAGTCTTGATGCTGACTCAAGTCGCCCAGCCCAGGAATAACTGCCAATGTTTTCCCACTTCTTCTCCCTTTCTCATCCCACAGTTTTAAAAGCTGATAACTCTGTTGTGATAGCGTTCCTCACAGTCTCACAAGTTCCATTTAAATGCACAAATAGGCATCCTTTTCACTGTTGACTCCACTCTAAGGGTCTCCCAACATTCTCCAACTTAGTGAGAGACTCTCTCAATGCTTGCTGCTGAAAAGTTAAGTCCACAATTGTTGGTACATTTTTCTTCTTAAAGGGTATTTCATAATGACCTGAAGGGATACCGTAGTTGCTTTTAGAAGGTAGGTTAAAAAGGGACTGAGATTGGTTTACACTTCCTTGCTTCTTTGGTTCTTTTCTCAACATTTCTTGTTTTCAATTTTGGCCACTGATCTCTAATAGCTACTTGATAACATGTTAAATGTAACTAAGAAAGAAAAATCTGTCAGGAAACAAAGATTCTGCAGCTAAAAATGTAGTTGCATTTAATTAGCCAAGATAACTCTGGGTTAAAGACTTAGTTAATTCCAACAGATTTTTTTTTTCCTCACTATAAATATGATGAAACAAATAAAAAAACATATGAACATGAAGAGAAGAATACAGCTTTAGAATGCTGGCAATTATGAAAATCATGTGATAGCCACATAATCCTCTTAATATAAAAAAGAGTCACAATGACCACTGGAGATGAGAGAACAAAAGCAAAGTTAAGACTGTATTTGGCACCTTGTTCAAGTGAAATGTGTAGATTGCATCTAAAAACAAAATGGGAATTGAATAAATAGATGAAAATGACTTTCTCCTAAAAATAACCCCAAGATATTATCTAACAAAAACATATTTTTATTACTTTAAAATGCAAATTCAAATAATGAAATTGAACACTTTAATGGCAGAACTAAAATGGGCAGAAATTACTTTTCAAAGTGCATTCTCTAAGTTATGTAATTATCATTGATTTTTTTTTTTGGACCTTAAAAACAATAAACCTTAATCCATAATGCAAAGAAAGTCTCGACATATTTATTTGGAATGCCTTTGTTCCCTAAAACAGGCTTAATATCCAATAACCAACTAGTTTTCAGGTAATTTTAGTCATGGATAAAGTAAATATACCAGGAAGTCTTAAGACCCATTCTGTACTCACTCATTCCTGAATTTAATTACAGTTTGGGCAGTTAACTTTGATCTCTGCTTAATAGAGAACGATGGAAAACAATATTGAAAAAGAAAGAAATCATTTTCCCCTTTATTTAACTCTAAAAACTAAGTTTTCCTAATCAATTTTTTAAAAATTGGACCCTGAACATTCACATTCTGTGTTATCACAAACAGCATTATCATATTTCCTAAACAACATCATATTTTTACTGATTCCACTGGAAATATTTCAATGGTGTAGGACAGTCTCTTTTTCCTCATACGATTTTGTTTTTTCTTAAAATATGGTACAACATTTGAATAGTAAGAGAGAACAAAATAAGGGAATATTTACCCATGAAGGCAAACTTCTGTCTTTCTCTCATAAGCCATATCTAATTCTCCAGCAATTCGTCTCAGCTTGACCTTCAAAATATACCCCAAATTCAACCATGTCTCACAAAAGTCCAAGTTACCACCTGGAAAACATGCCTGTTTCCAGCTACTAACATAACTTGCCTGATGTATATTGTACTAGTCTGCCACGACTGCCATAACAAAATATGACAGACTACATGGCTTAAACAACAGAGATTCATTTTCTCACAGTCCTGCGGGCTGGTAGTCTAAGATCCAGATGCTGGCAGGGTTAGGTTCTTTGAAGACCATTCTCCTTGGTGGCAGATGGCCAAACTCTTGTCACCTCTTCACACATGGTCATTTCCCTATGCACATGCCTCTCTGGTGTCTTCTGTGTGTCCAAATCCTCTATTCTTAAGACACCAGTCAAATCGGATTAGGGCCCACCCTAATGGCCTTAGATTAACTTAATTACCTCTTTAAAGGTCCTAGCTCCAAATACAGTCACATTCTGAGGTACTGGAGGCAAGGACTTCAGCATATGAATCTTGAGGGGACACAATTTAGTCCATAACATACACACACACACACAAAATAAACAAACACACAGAGTTGATTCCCATTTTTGTGATAGTTATATACTAAAAAATGCCATTAAACACTGAATTAGCAAATACGAAACCATTGGTCCTAGGGGAAATACAAGGTTATGTTCCTGCAAACCTCTGGCATATTTTTGTCAATTGATCAATACATACTTTTGTTTTTTGTGTGTTTCTATATAAAGACACCTTATTTAACATATTTTTCTTATAAATAGTTACAAGTTTGTTTGCCAATGTCATTGTAAAACCAGTCAGTCACATCAGCACCAAAAACCTACGCTTCCACATAATCTTTTTTCTGTATAACACTTAACAGGTATCTTTTAAATTCCTAAGCCTCCTGATCTGCAGAACTTACCTTGCCTGCAAGTTGAATATTTTTCACACCACATTGCCTTTTGAAATGTGTGCGTCAGCCAGCACTAGCTGAGAAGGGTTTAACATTTTCCTGACCCCAGGTAACGTGACTAAATTTCTGTAGCCTTTAGCCTCACAACATTTCTATCCACTATGCCTTTTTTATTGCCGTCATCTCATGAATCCACAAATTTAGTTACTTTTCTATCTTTTCCATAGCTTCATCATGCACTATAGACGTTACTTTAATGCTTTCCAGAGCTCTCTCCTATACAGATCGGCAGATGCCTCTTCCTTTTTTCTGTATGTATTATTACTGCTGATTCATTAATATTGAACTTGTGACCAACAGCACTATAATTCACGCCTGAACGAAGCTGATCTAACACATATTTTCTCTATAAGGCAGATCACAGCCTTCTTGTGTTTAGGAACAATGGACAGCACTTCAGCATACGCATCCAGGTCATTTTAAACAATAAAATCACTAACAAAAAGCACAGAAATGCAAAAAACACGGCACCAAACAGACCACCAAAAGGACACTTGTTTACTGTATAAGAGCTGAAATGAGAAAGCAGAGCTTTCCTTTGTGGGATCTTAGGTGGGAATGTGCCCTTTGTGCATCTCAAATTTCTACCCACTCTGAATATGCACATGTCTTTGGAAGATTTGGGCCTTACAAATAAATTTTACCAATAGGTAAATTTACAAATAGGAAACCTGCAAATAATGAGGATCAACTATATATATATATATATATATATATATATATATACATATACACACACACACACATACACACACACACACACACACACACACACACACATATGTCTTCCTAATTTTACTCAAACCTCTGCCACTGTAGTCTATATTCAGCACAATAGCCAGGGTGATTCTTCTAAAATATGTCAGATAATGTCACCCCTCAGAACCCTCCGAATGAAGACCAATTTGCTGCCAATGGCCTACAGGATCCTCTGAGACTGGACCCTGATTATTGCTTTGAGCCCATTTCCAGTGGCTCTTCCCTGTCATCATGCTGGCCTCCTGCTGTTACTTAAACTTGCCAAGTACCCTCTGGTGTCAGATTCTGTCCTTGCTGTTCCCTTTGCCTGCAAAGCCTTTCTCCTGAGAGCTCCATGATTCTCTCTCATCTCTGTTAAGTCTCTACTCAATTCTTTCCAAACTACCCTGTTTGAAACAGCCCCTCACCCCTTACCTCCCTTCTCACTTTCCTGCTTTGTTCTTCTCCAAAGCACTTATTTGAATCTGATTTATTATATGTCTTACTTGTACATTTGGAGATCACAGTTCTTCCTCCCCTTTGCTCCATGAGGGCAAAGAGTTTCCTGATTTGTTTTCCCAGTGCCTAGAACAGTGTCTGGCATATTGTGGGTGCTTAATAAATATTTGTTGCATAAATGACTGAAGAAATGAGATACATTTAATTACATTAATTTAAAATGTAGATGAAAGAAAAAACACAAAGTTGTGAAAATACACAACCTGTCATAAATTTTTATCTAAATTCACTTTGCACTTTAAGTTTTGTTTAGATCAAATTTAAATTCCTTTCTGGTTAAGACAGAAATTTAAAAGTCAGGAAAAATTGGCCATAAATTTTTTACTGAGTTGTTGGAAAGGTTTTGCTTTGACTTTCAAATCAAATAGAGTTGACTTTACTTGAAAACGTTATATTCCTCACTCTTCCCCCTTTCCTGTTTTTATTTTTTTTTATTTTTAAAGGTTTTTTTTTTATTATGTGTAACATAGGCAAAATTATTTAAGTCAATAAATTTTTAAGGAATTTCACATGTTCTGATTCTTTCCACTACCAATCACCTTAGCTCCTCCGAAGTCATAATCTTCAAGATAAGATAGCCCTTTCAAAAAGAAGTTTTGCTTGATCCACAGCTGTCATGTGAGTCAGCCCACAATTCTTTTAGTTAGACTTCTTTGATCTCCAATGGAATACAGACACACTTCAAAATTCCACACCTGAAATCTTTGGGATCCTCCTGTTTGCTTAGGAGGATCACTCCTGACGGACTTGTTCTTATAACCAGTCAGTCAAGCAAGGAGTCTCTCGGTTTGTATTCATAATTAATAAACATAGTTTCTATTTCTCACTGAATTAGTTAATTCCCTAGACTTTTGGAAAAAATATTTTTCAGGGATGGCATAGAATGAGATTTCTCTTATGGTTTGTGACATTATCATTTCCAAAACCATTTTGTTAAACAACCCAACTGTAGCTTCCCTTCAATTAAATTGATAAACATATCTCAGCTAACTTCTCTTCAATTTGATTTCTGTTTTCTTTATTTCAAGCCCTGTAAGAATCAAGGCAACCTATTTTCTTGAGTTCTATTAAAAAACAAACAAAATGAGGTTCTATGTCATAAATTTAGAATAAAAAATAAAGTAGTCAGGATTCAATGTGCTTCATGCAGAAAGAGAACATCATCAAAAGGGGTTCTTAATTATATGTATGAAGGAAATTGATCTGAAAACTAATACGTATATCTGACGTTGTCTGGACAAGACTTTTAGACTGACATTCTGTGTTCTACTACATTTTTCTGCTACTAATAAATTTTTATTTTAGTTTGGTAGGAGAAGTGTCCATAGCAAGAGGGAGATTTATTTTAATTGTATGACTAATTGTTCATGTATTCATTTTTCAAGAAAAATCAAAAATAATAAAACAGAAAATAAATAAAGCTTTGAGATTAGGTGTTTAAATTCTTTTTCAGATAATACTGGTGTGTGATGAGAAAGTTTTAAAAGAAAATAAACTGTATACTTAAAATGTTTTTCCTCATACTATAAAAATTAAAATCTCAAATATTAAAAAAGTATGCAATAAAAAATTTACAGTTTTACCCTTACCTTTATATCAGAAGTCAGTGAGCTGTGAAATGAGGAGAAAACAAAGTCAAATGAAGAAAATGATGTGTCAACTTTGCTGCTTTCCTAAACTGAGTATTTAATGAAAACAATCAGACCTTGTGACAACACAGGCCACTACACTGTAGAATGAGAATGATTAAAGAAGGTGGGGGAAGTGATGGCCCAAATCCTTACCTGTGACCTAATTTTGACCACTTTTTAGCTGGCAAAATAAAATAAATATGAATTTTTGGCTAAAGCTGTTATGTCATCTTAGGTTTTATGTTATTCAAGAAGGGAAAGATTCATTCATCTCATAATTATGACTATATGCCAAAGATTGTACTTGTATCTTTGAAGTAGAAACTATTACTAACCCCATGCATTGGTGTGGAAATTCAGGCTGACAGAAGTTCAGTGACTACTGTAAAGGAATAGAAACAGGATTTCAACTTAGCTCTGCCTGACCTCAGAGACAAGGTCTATCCCTAGAGCATCCTGCATCCACTGCCTTTGTGTACCAGTATTACCCTTGATGTCAAGCACAGAAGGATGATCACGTTAAAATCCTGACTTCAAAAACTCAGTTTGACAAGGAATATTGTAGTCATTGTGATCTAAATTTCAGGAAGATACTTAATCATTATATTCTGGTGGACAACACTGGTGGTGGAGCTTAATAAGAAAATAGGTAGGCAAAGAGAGAAATGATGGGAAAAACTCAGAATAACTACTATACACCAGGCATTTTACTAACATTTAATCCTAATAGTAGCATTTCAAGCTTCATGATATGATTCTCCTTTAAAGACCAAAAGCCAAAGAGCTATAGATAACACACACAGCGAACCAGATGCAGTTCATTAACTCAATTTGCACACTGCTTTTTATACCAGCAAATGTGTAAATGGCTGGATGATCACTCCCAAAAGTGTAGAACCAATGGGCAGTCAATGAGAGATTGCTAGTAGCATACTGCCAGACTTCTTCTGTTTTGGTACATTTAAGGATTAATTAGTCCCATGAAATAGGAATGAAAGAGAGCTTGAAAAAGAGGGAAAAGGGAGATACCAAAATTGTTTATTTAATGAGTCAGGGCATACTTAGATTCAACAGTCAGAACAATCATTCAAATCTAAAAAGATAAAATTTAACAGAAAAAGTTGCAAAATTCAGCTATAAGAATTTGACAAAGAAAACTGCAAGGGTATAGAAGAGCACAGAGTGAGCATGAATGACAGAGTTTTTAGTGGATTTCAAGTTGTATATTGGTCAATAACATGATGTGTGATAAAGGGGCAAAAATATCTAGTAAAAATGTAAGCTAGAGTGGCCAGAATAGGGAAGGGAAAAACTCCATTTCATAGGCCTTTTTAAATCACAAAGGAAACATTTGTTCAATTTGGGACATTTTGGCAAATTGGAATGATCCTTTGCTGTTATAGAAGAGATTTGTGGGCTTCCCTGGTGGCGCAGTGGTTGAGAGTCCGCCTGCTGATGCAGGGGACATAGGTTCGTGCCCAGGTCCAGGGGGATCCCACATGCCATGGAGCGGCTGGGCCCATGAGCCATGGCCGCTGAGCCTGCGCGTCTGGAGCCTGTGCTCCGCAACAGGAGAGGCCACAACAGTGAGAGGCCCGCGTTCTGCTTAAAAAAAAAAAAAAAAAAAAAAGATTAGTGCATTCTGAGGTTTCTTGCAACTCAGTTGTGTGAAACCCTTATCCTGTGGAAAATTCTCTATTGTTATTATTATACTCACCAAAATTTAAAATGTTCCTTCTACAACTCTAGCCTGATGGCCTCTAAGTAAGTTTTTGTTCAGTTTCAAGCCACTCTTCAATCACTCTGGATCTAAATGAGACATAAGAGAGGGAAATCCTACCACCTGACAATCTGTGCAGGTCAATTTGGGGAAAAGACTTGTGTTATAAGCCTATATATCAGTTATCATCTGAAGAAGATGAATGATGCCACTTGACAAAGATGATAGCAAGATGGGTTTTTTCTTTAATGTTATATTTAAGGTCTCACTATAAGTAAAGAAGCAAAGAGAAATTAGTTCCATCTTTAATCTTGTATAGTAAAACAATATTTTAAAAAATAGACACATTCTTCAAGTCTTCACTCAAATACCACACACCCTGATCACCCTATTTAATGCTACAAACACCCTCTCCAATTCTTTTCTCTTAGGTCTTATCATCTCCTGACATGGTATAAAATGTATTTACTTTTTTCTGTTTATTGATTATTGTCTTTCTCATTTCACTAGCATGTAAATTCCATAAGAGCATGCTTTCTGTTTACCAATGACTCTCAAGCACATTTAAATGAATGAATACATTTATAATATCACCTAATACATTTTGAGTGCTTGCAATGCAACAAGCAGTGTTCTTTACTTATTTGTTATTGGTTCAGTTGCAGGGAACAGAATCCACACTTTGCATTTTGAGCCTCAAATGACTTATTACAGGGTGTTAGATGGCTTACGGAATTGCTGGGAGGGCTGGAAAAGAAAACACTCTAAACTGAACTTTCAGGAAGTACTCCTAAAGCCACAATTCAGAACTAGGCCACGGTGAAAACTAATGCTTCTACAATGGGAAGCTGCCTGGCAAATTGGAAAGCTTCCAGTATAGCAGCTAGCCCCAGAACCACATCATCACTGACATTAATATGCTAGCCACCAAGATTTATAAACTGACAAGATCACAGTCATCACCAACAGGAAACCACATCTACTACTGTTGAATTAAAGATCATGTCTTATTTACTACATTATCCGCATCACAACCAGGGACTCAGTCTTCTTTTCTGAATTTTTAATATTGCTCATTTCTTCTCCTTTCTACTCATCTGCTTTATGCTCCTTTTTGCTGCAGAATGACTTTTCTGTCCCCAATTCACCTAGAAACTATAGCTTATACCAAAAATTCACAGAACTCAATATCAAAAAACCAAAAAACAATTACAAAATGGGTGCTGGATAGACATTTCTCTGAAGAAGACATATAGATGGCCAACAGGCACGTTAAAAGATGCTCAACAACGCTAACCATCAGGGAAATGCAAATCAAATCCACAGTGAGATACCACCTCACACCTGTCAGAATGGTTACTATCAAAAAGACAATAAATAACAAGTGTTGGGGAGGACGTGGGGAGAAGGGAATCCTCGTGCCCTGTTGGTGGAATTAGTTGCAAATTGGTGCAGCCACTGTGGAAACCAGTAAGAAATTCCTCAAAAAATTAAAAATAGAACTACCACATGATCCAGCAATTTCACTCCTGGCTATTTACCTGAAGAAAACAAAAACTAATTTGAAAAAATACTTGCACCCCTATGGTCATTGCAGCATTATTTACAATAGCCAAGATACAGAAGCAACCTAAGTGTCCATCAATAGATGAATGGATAAATATGTGCTGTTTAAGTGTGTGTATGTGTGCATGCATACATATACATACATACACACACACACACATACACACACACACTGGAATATTACTCAGTCATAAAAAGAACGAAATCTTGCCATTTTTGACAACACAGATGGACATAGAGGGTATTATACTAAGTAAAGTAAGTCAGACAAAGACAAATATTGTCTGGTTTCACTTACATGTGAAATCTAAAAAACAAAACAAACGAACAAACATAACAAAACACAAGAAAATCATAGATACAGAGAAAAATCACATGGTTGCCAGAGGAGAGAGATAGGTGAGGGAGATTAAGAGGTACAGACTACTAGTTGCAGAATAAATGAGTCACAGATATGTACAATGTGGGGAATATAGCTAATAATTATGTAATATCTTTACAGGATGATACATGGTAACCAGATTCACCATGGTGATCATTTTGAAATGTATAGAAATCTCAAGTCACTATATTGTGTAACCAGAACTAAAACAGTGTTGTAGGTCAATTAAACTTCAAAAGCAAACAAACAAACTCACAGAAAAATAAATCAGATTTGTGGTTGCCAGAGGCGAGGGTGGGTGGGGAGAGAGGGGTTTGGATGAAGGCAGTTAAAAGGTACAAACTTCTAGTTATAAGATAAAAAAGTACTAGGGATGTAATATAAAACATAACTATAATTAACATTGCTGTATGTCATATATGCAAGTTATTAAGAGAGTAAATCCTAAGAGTTCTCATCACAAGGAAAAAAATTTTTTTTCTATTTTTTTATTTTCGTATTTATATGAACTGATGGCTGTTCACTAAACTTATAGTGGTTTAGTGAACATTTCATGATGTACGCAAGTCAAAACATTATGCTGTATACCTTAAATTCATACAGTACTATATGTCAATTATATCTCAATAAAACTGGAAGAAAAAGAAAAAGAAACTATAGCATTTGAGAGCTCCTCAGTTTCACATGTCCCAACCCAGGCACTCAGAAAAAATTGAGCTGACTCACAATCCCAGTTTCAAAATGGAAGAGAATGAACTTGATTGGGTAAGATGCTCATTACAGATTAACATTCACCCCTGTATTAATAGAGGCCATATAGAGAGCCAGATTATGTTTTACCAAGATGCCAATATGAACAGAGAGGAGTAGAAGGCGGAACTTCAAAGACAAGAAGGTACAGTGGTAGTTATAGGAAAAATATGGACGTCTACTACAATGACATTTGCCAGAAACTGCCTGATCCTACTTTTTGAAGCCACTGGCTACAGAGATAAAGTCTTGCATACCTTCAAATAGCAATACTTGAGCTTTTGAATCCTTTTTTCTTCAGGTTATGAGTTGCCTTGTCCTTTCTATAAATGACTTCGCCCAAGTTCATCTTCTAACACTAAATGGCCAAGATTTCTACATGGTTCCAAAGATAGCACTAACAATACAGTCTAACCCAGGAGACGGTCATAAATACAAGGAATGTGACTGGAAAAAAAAATTATCATGCCTATACCTTCCTAAGAAAGAAAGATTAAAACCATCATTGTGAAACAGAAGTTTAAAGGCTGGGCAACAAATTAAAAAAGCACACAATAAACACTTTCAATTCACCTAGAAAATTTTTAAAAGTAACTTTTATTGAGAATTCTTTAAAATTTTCATAATTATTTTAAAATTCCACTGCAACTCGGTCGATACCTCACTAATAAGTGATTGTAAGAAGGACACGTTATCGAATCATATGAGTTCAAGGGTTGAATAGTAACATGTAAGGACTGGACTGCAACCATTATCACCTTTTGAGTCTGTTTTCCTCTCCATTTTTTTTTTTAATTATAAAAAGCACTAATATTTGTTTTAAAGGGGAGAAAAAAGAACACTAAGAATTAACCTTGTTTTCCTTTTGAGTGATCTCAGAAAAGATAATAACCACAGTTGGTATCAAGAAATGCAACAGATGGCGTGTGATTGGCTGACGCAGGGCACAGAAGTGGTGCTGGGCGTGTTAGGGGGTAGGCTCTGTGTCAGCCATCTTTCAATTGTGTTCACAGCCTCCACTGCACCACAGTTGCTCTCTAAGTAGGTCTCTGTACCAAGGATACAAACAGACCAGTGGTAAAGCAAGGAAGAAGCAACTGGCTACAAACGCTACTCATAAGAGTCTGCCCTCTTCTGGAGCGGTGAAGAAACCTCATCATTACAGGCCTGGTACTGTGGCACTCCATGAAATTAGATGTTATCAGAAGTCCACTGAACTCCTGATTCGCAAACTTCCCTTCCAGCATCTGGTACAAGAAGTTTCTCAGGACTTCAAAACAGATCTGTGCTTCCAGAGCACAGCGATTAGAGCTTCGCAAAGAGAAAAAAAATGCAAATAATACATGACTTTAGGAAATCGATCTCAGCATCTGCTGTGTTGGTATCTCTGAAGATTAATGTACTTCTGCCTCCACTCAAGTCCTGGTCTAAAGCTGGACTGTATTAGGACAACCAAATAGTTAATATGTGGAATCATTTGGTTTAGTGCTTGAGGCTAATATAAATTATATCCAGCAATGAAAGCTAAAAGGTTCAATAGCCAGCTCAAATATCTTAGGAAGGAAGTTTATCTATGCTATCCCACACCAATTACAAATAGTGGATGTTTTTATCAACAATCATGATGAATCTACCTTAAAGCCGACTCTAGTATGTCCTCAAATTTAATAAACCCTACCTGTTCAGCGTGGATCCCCACTTCTTCAGATTTGCAAACATCTTCTATTAACACCTAAAGCTTTTAGACGCTCAGTTACTGCTTAATGGACTTTTTAAAATGTTGAATCTCATCTAATAAATGAAAATATATGTCTGCCTAGAGGCAGAAGAAATGTGATGTTCTACTTTAAACAAAGAAACACATAGATTTTTAAATCTATGTGTTTCCCTATATCTTTAAATCTATCCCTATATCTTTAAATCTACTTGTTTCCCTATATCTTATAGTATACGTTAAAATGTCTAATATGTGAAACTGTCACTGAAATAGCTACTATTACAGATTTTTAAAGGAAAATTATAACAAGTGTGAATTCCTTGTAGTTAATTTATAAAATGGTTATATCCATAAGTAGAAACAGGAAATATTTTCTGAGCTTTATTTTTCCTATAGAAAACTATTTAATTTCAAACAACAGAAAAAACTTTTCTATAACATGCTTTTACAGACATAGCATTAGTTTACAGCTCCTATTTAAAATATAATATTGAAAACTAGGGGAACTTCCCTGGTGGTGCAGTGGTTAAGAATCCGCCTGCCAATGCAGGGGACACGGGTTCAAGCCCTGGTCCGGGAAGATCCCACGTGCCGCGGAGCAACTAAGCCCATGCACCACAACTACTGACCCTGCGCTCTACAGCCCGTGAGCTAAAACTACTGAGCACAAGTGCCGCAACTACTGAAGCCCGCGCCCCTAGATCCTGTGCTCCACAACAAGAGAAGCCACTGCAATGAGAAGCCCACCCTCACTGCAACGAAGAGTAGCCCCTGCTCACCCCAACTAGGGAAAGCCCACGCGTAGCAACGAAGACCCAACACAGCCAAAAATAAATTTATTTAAAAAAAAAACCGAGGGAAAAAGATTCTTTATATGTTAACTGTAATTCCAAACAACGTTCTTTAAAAATGAAATAGAAAGAATAAAAGCTACTAATGGACTTTGTTATACAAATTCCAAAAGCAACTGACAGTGAGCTTGCTAAGATACATTTTGACAAAGACCTTCACCAAATCAAAATTCAAAGTTCAGAACAAATATTCTTGATTCATAGAAACATCAGAGAAAGAAATAAATTTAACTCTATGGTTTTTCTTGATAGGTTCTACTTAGCAATTATTTTACCTAAATATCAGAACTTATAAACCAAATCAGCATCACTAAGTAGTATTTTGGAGATAATTGTTTCTCAATAAAGTTCAAACATTAATATGTATTCTCTCAACAAATATACCCTGAGTAACTATTCTGTATATAGCACTATTCCAGGTACTGGACATAAGGTAATGCTCAAGTAGAACATATTCCCTGGTCTCATGCAGTAAGGGAGAATACATAAAAATTTCACCCATGCACAGTACACGTCACATATATATGTGTGTGTGTGCATGTGTGTGTGTAGAAAAGCTAAGTATTTTTTGTGAAACTTTTGTTTTAGGCACATATGTGTGTGTATTTATGTGTGTACATATGTACTGAATGATGATGCAAAATACATTTCTTACTGTGATCAAAACACAAAAGCTATTTATCTGGTAAATGAATGTGACTGCTTATGTTTGCAGGAGCAAGGTCATGAAAAGTAGACATTATGAATTTCAGGCAGGCATCAAATGTTTTTAAGCAGGAGGCAATATCACAATCAGATTTTCATTCTGAAAACATCCTTTGGATGTTGTGTGGGGGATGGATACAGAAACAAGAGCAGAAGTGGAAACACCAATGAAGAGGTTATCCATCAGGCTGAAATAAGTAGGGACAGAAGAGATGAAGAGATGGATAAATTCCAGCTACAATAGGGAGGTTGAGATGAAAGGACTATGTTATGAGATGTGCACACATTGAAACTGACACAGACACAGACCCACACACACACTCACATATCCCCCAGGAAGGAAAGGGGGGAGGAAAGCAGAAAGATAGTAAGTAAAAGAGGAAGCATCACTGTACCTCCCAACTTTTTTAGGTGAGACTATGATCAAGATCACCCACAGTAAACATCCTCTGATTATGGAGATGTAGTATGAATTAGCAGCTATGGGATAAGCACAGTGAGGGAATTCTTTTCAACTCTGTCAGAAGTGACCTATTTTGGATCACAATGGAAAATATCTATGCTTCCATTCCATGTAAAGAGAGTGATAACTATAGCTTTTGCCATAGCTTTCTCCATCACAGACAAACCCATACAATGAAAAATGTAGCTCCCAAGAGGGTTAGAAAGAAAAAATGAAAATATGAATAATCACTGCTATTTTCACATTGTCCTCACTACAAACAAGAGCATTAAGAATCAAAAAAGTACTGGACGAAACCCCAAACGTTTTCCTTTCCTATTGCCTCTGAAAAGAGAATCCAAAGAGATGTGAGGACCCAAGCCTTACTAACTGGGAGGAAGAAGAGCATTAGAGGGATTGACCTTTCCAAGGACTGGGCCTAACAGTTATGAAACAATTCTTTGTCTCTGAGACTATGCATTGCAGAATTTGAAATGGAAGGCGTCATGACTGGAAAAATATTGAACAGGCTGATCACTATGATAATCCTAATGAAAAGCAATCTGATCAAAGAAAAAATTTCAATCATATTATATAACCAAACACTGTGTACCAAGAGTTGTAACCAATATGGTCACTAAATTGATTTGTTCACGTGGCTAAAATAAAGGTACTCTAAATTAGTGATTAGGACTGTGGATTCTGGAGACAAGTTATCTAGGTTAATCCTCTGACTAGCTGTGTGACCTTGGGCAAGACAGTGTTTCTAAGCCTCAGTTTCCTTATCTTTAAAATGGGGATAAAAATCATTCCTCCATTATGGTTTGTTGTGAGAACTAAATGAAGTTCATTCATAAACACAGAGTCTAGAGCTTGGTCTAGAGTAAGCACTCAGTAAATGTTAGTTGTTATTATTAGTGTCATAGTTGCTTTTATTATGATTAAAATAGAATATGCCATTTGTTCATTTAATTATTATTTATCAAGAATCTGCTACTGGGAAGAAAGCTAAAAATATGTGTGCCTTTAAAAAATATTCAGATAGGTTTACCAGGTATGAATTGTTCTATGATATCAACAAAACAAGTAATGCTGTTTATATAAATTATTTTTTAATAACGTTAACTCCAAATCATAACCACAATAGCTGAATTTGTGGAAAGTTCAATATTAATCCACTTTTGAGGCTTTCCCCAAATGCTCTGTGCTCATATAAGATCATATAAGCATCTCAGCCCTATGTGGTCCAAGAATTAGGGAGACCCATGGTTCTTAGACTATAGCATTCATTACTGCCAGAATTCTTAAAAAAAAAAAAAAAAAAAAAACTTTTATTTTTTAATTAATTAAGGTATCATTGATATAACATTATGTTAGTTTCAGGTGCACAGTGCAATGATTCTATATTTGTATATATTGCAAAATGATGGAGCCATTGGAAGGTTTTAAGCAGGGGAGGGGCATGACCATATTTGCGTTTATAAAAAACCATTTTTACAGCTATATGGATACAGACTGCAGGGAAGAAACATGGAAACTGAAACCTTGGTTATGAGGATGTACCACTTATAAGGCATCATTCACAAAGTATAATATGGATGATAGTACAGGAGTTTACAGTTTATAAAACTATTTTACAGGACTTTAGTTTCTGCCCAAGATAAAAGGAACTTAATTTGCTGTCCCAAATTAAACAACTAGAAAGCCAGAAAAAATATATACAACAATTTTCATATGTTGGACAACAGGTAATATGAGAGTGTGATATAATATAGAAGGGAAACATTCAAGGTGAGACCTAAGATTGTTGCAGCTTACTGCTTTGAGGTGGTTTCCAGGCCACGGAGCAAAGAGGGTAGATCCAAGTAGAGCCTGGCAGTTTCTCTGAGTTGAGGAGCCAGGAACTGAAATTGAAGAGATCACAGACACTGAAATTTGTGGAAGGAGTTATATCCAGAGAGAGATCTGGAGTGTGTAGAGGGGATCCCCTTAAATCTTTGGCTAAGTACTGATACATGCATGCATGAGAGGAAACTATGAGAGACTGGAAAAAGTACCACCACAAAGGATTAGGCAGAACGATTTCTGGAGCTCACAGAGGGCTGGGAATAAATTATGTTCCCACAAGTCAGAGTGAACATTCCTTATAATACACATGAACCGGGTAAAATCCTCAGAATAATATCTGTCACCACTTTAGTGGTGACACTATTGGTCCCGAAATAAAGTATAAAACAGCTTAAAAGCATACCTAGATAGGGTCCAACTGATTCTAAGTAACTTAATTCTACAGAAAATAAAAATTTACACTGTTTAAAGAACTACAACAAAATCAAGTCACAAACAACATAACTTTACAGTCAGCCCTCTGTATATTCGGTTCCACATCTGTGGATTCAACCAACTACAGATCATGTAGTACTGTAGTATGTATTTATAAAAATAGACCTGTGTATAAGTAGACCTGCACAATTCAAACCCGTGGTGTTCAAGGGTTAACCGTATTCTATATGTTCAAGAAGATAAAGAAAAAGAAAATATAAGCCTTATAACAAGAGAAGTGGAAGATGTTAAAAAAACATGAATGGGATTCTAGAGATGGAAAATACTACATCTGAAATGAAAATACGGTGGGTGTGATTAACAGCAGATTATACATTGCAGAAGAAAGAAAAAACAGTGAAATTGAGGACACAGAAATAGAAACCATACAAAATGAAGCACAGAGAGGAACAAGACTAAAAAAATATATAAATGAACAAAAAAGTGGCCGGTGAGAAAACATCATATTGTATCCCTTACATCTAACTGGAGTACCAGGAGAAGAGATAGAGGGAATAGAAAATACTTTTTGAAGAAATAAAGGCCAAAACTTTTCTGAATTTGATAATATTTACCAAACCACAGATTCAAAAAGCTCAACAAATTCCAAACAGAATAAAAGTGAAGAAAAGTAAAATTAGTATAATAACATCAAATCACTGAAAATCACTGATAAAGTGAAAGTCTTAAAATCAGCCATAGAAAAAATACAGTTTACACACTGAGGAACAAAGATAAGAATTATAGCAGACTTCTCCTCAAAAATTACTTAAATCAAACACAATGGCGTGAAATATTTAAAGTACTGAATGAGAAAAAGAAACTGCTAACCCATAATTCTTTACCCAGAAAAGATGTCTTCAAAACTGAGGTAAAATTAAGACTTTTTTCAAAGAAACAACCACCAAGGGAATGAATCATCAGCTAACTATACTACAAGAAATGTCATAGAATGACCTTTAGGGAGAAGGAAAATCGTATCAGAAAAAAATCTGTAACTGGCCAAAGGAATGAAGAGCATTGGAAATGGCAATCAGGTGGGTAAATATAAACTCCTTATATTTTAATTAATTTTCAATTACTACAGAAAGTAATGTAATGCTTTAAAAGTCCACTGTGTTGTTTATAGCATATGGAGACGTAAAATGTTCAACACAAACTGCACAAAGGATAAAGTTGGGGAATAGAAGTATACTGTTACAAGGTTCTTACTATGCACATAAACTGGTATAATATTATTTCAAAGTGTGTTGTAACGTAAAGATTTATATTATAAATCCTAGGGAAACGAATCAAAAATAAAACAAAAAGATAAAACCAATAGTGGAAATAAAAATAATTCTCAACAATTACTTAACCTAAATAAAGGAAGAAGAAAAGGGAAAAAAGGAATAAACAACAGATGAGACAAGTAGAAAAACAAATAGTAACATCATAAATATAAACCCAATTATATTAAAATTATACTAAATATAATTTGTCTCTGAGACTTTCATTAAAAGTAATGAAAAAGCAGATTGTCAGACTGAATCAAAAACCAAAACCCAACTGTGGTACAGTCTAGCAGAAACCTACTTTAAATATAAAGACATATATAGTTTTAAAGCAAAAGGATTAAAATAAATATACCAAGCAGACAAATATTTTAAAGACATTATAGTGGCTATATTCATATGAGACACACAAAGCAGAGTTTATAAGCAATGTAACTTAAAGACTGTCATTCATAATGATAAAGGGATCAATTCATCAGCATATATATAAAAGCCTAAATGTGGATAGACTAATAACAGAACTAAAATACATGAAGAATAATATGTAGAAATGAAAAGAAAAATAAGTAGATCCAAAATCATATTTGGAGATATACACATATACCTCAGTAACAATAAAAGAAAAGCAAGCAGAAAAATCAGTAAGAGATTAAAAACCCTCCCAAATAACAAATTAAGCAGTCTCAATAAATGTAAGAAAATTGATATCATACAAAGTTCTCTGACAATAATGGAATTAATTTAGAAATAAATAATATTTTTAAAATTTTCAAATATGTGGAAATTAAATAACACATCACTAAATAAACCATGGGTAAAAAATAAACTAGATAAAATTTTAAGCAAAAACATAACATAAAAATTTGTGGGATGCAGCTAAAGCAGTGCTTACAGGGAAATGTATAGCATTAAGAAAGCTATAAAATCAATTATTTATAGCATTAAGAAAGAGCTAAAATCAATTATCTAAGCTTCCATTGTACAAAACAAAAATTAGATAGGCAAAATAAACCCAAAGTAAATGGAAGGGAGAAAATAATAAAGGTATGTGCAAAAATCAAGAAAAAGAGTGTTACATTTAGAATGGATAAACAACAAGGTCCTAATATATAGCACAGGGAACTATATTGAATATACTGTGATAAACTATAATGAAAAAAAGAATATAGGGCTTCCCTGGTGGTGCAGTGGTTGAGAGTCCACCTGCCGACGCAGGGGACACGGGTTCGTGCCCTGGTCTGGGAAGATCCCACCTGCCGCGGAGCGGCTAGGCCTGCGAGCCATGGTCACTGAGCCTGCGCGTCCGGAGCCTGTGCTCCGCAACGGGAGAGGCCACAACAGTGAGAGGCCCATGTACTGCAAAAAAAAAAGGAATATAAAAAAAGAATGTATATATGTGTATAACTGAGTGACTTTGCTGTACAGCAGAGATTGACACAAGATTGTAAATCAACTATACTTCGAAATAAAATATTTTAAAAAAGAAAAGAAAAAGAGGAAAACATACAGGAAATCAATGAACTCAAAATCTGGTTCTTTGAACAGAGAAATAAAGTTAAAGCATTAACCACAGTGATCAGGAAACAAGAGAAAATACAGAAATAATCATATCAATAATAAAAACATAGACATACATATAGGTCCTGCTGATATTAAAATGACAAAAAGAGAATATTATGAACAAACTACACGTTTA
Organism: Globicephala melas; assembly: GCF_963455315.2. Taxonomy (NCBI): domain Eukaryota; kingdom Metazoa; phylum Chordata; class Mammalia; order Artiodactyla; family Delphinidae; genus Globicephala; species Globicephala melas. Next base: position 27,417,624 of record NC_083317.1, read on the forward strand.
TGAACATCTTGGATGAAATGGAATAATTCCTTGAAAATACAAACAACCAAAGCTCCCTCAGCAAGGAATAGGTAACTGGGTAGCCTTATAACTATTAAAGAAATTGAAGTCATAATAAAATCCTTCTCACAAAGGAAGTTCCATGCCTAGATGATGTCATTGGTAAATTGTCCAAATAAATTTTATGTAAGGAAGAAGTAACACCAATTTTGCACAAACTCTTCCAGGAAATAGAGGAGGAGATAATATTTTCTAACTCATTTTATGATGCCAAAATTATCTGATATAAAAACCAAAGATAATTTTTAAATAAGTGAATACATACATACATAAAACAGATCAGTAAGCTTTCTGGGGACTTCCCTGGTGGCTCAGTGGTTAAGAATCCGCCTGTCAATGCAGGGGATGCAGGTTCAGTCCCTGGTCCGGGAAGATCCCACATGCCGCGGAGCAACTAAGCCCGTGCACCACAACTACTGAGCCCGCATGCCTAGAGCCCATGCTCCCCAACCAGAGAAGCCAGTGCAATGAGAAGCCCATGCACTGCAAGGAAGAGTAGCCCCCGCTGGCCACAACTAGAAAAAGCCCACATGCGGCAACAAAGACCGAACGCAGCCAATAATAAATTAATTAATTAAATTTTCTGAACATAGATGCAAAAACCTCAAAGAAAATATTAGCAAGCACTTGAACAGGTTGTAAGCAATTTGCCAAAGAAAATCCTTTATGCTTTCTTTCACTACTAATCAAGAAAAGGCAATTAAACAATGTGTTAGCTTCCCAAACCCATCAAAATTTGGCCAAAACACAAATATTTCTCTGATTATTGGTAAGGCTATGAGGAAGAAGGAAGATTAATATACTGCTGTTGAGTGCATAGCTTGTGCAAACATTTTGGATGGTACTCTGATAATATCTAATAAAGGTGAAGATGAACTTATTCTATAACCTACTTCTAGATATATACTCTGGAGATATATCCATGTCTAAGCATATACTCTAGAGATAATCTTGGGTGTGCACATGAAAATATGTGAAATGATAGATATTGCAGAATTTTTATTAATAAAATGGAAATATACAATATCTATCATTGGGAGATTGGATAAACAAATACAAAAACCCCAAAATATTAGCAAACAACATCTAACAATACATAGAAAGAAAAACACATTATTCTAGTACTGTTAAGATTGGTTCAATATCAGTAATCTATCAATTTATTAAATAATAGAAAAAAGATCATATGCTTATCCTAACATATGTGTAATAGAGCAATTGATACATTCAAAATCCAACCATAATAAAAATTACCTTCAAGCTATGAGTGGAAGTTACCCTGTTATCAATCTGATAAAAATACCCACCAAAACATTGCAACTGATATCACTCCTATGAAAGACTGAATGCTTTCCTCTAAGATCAGGAGCAAAGCAGTCTGTTCTTACCCCTTTTGTTCAGCTTTGTGCAAACATTGCACAACACTGCAGTGCGATGAAGCAAAAAGAGTGCAACTGATAATAAAGTAAATTAAAAATGTCATATATATTGGAAAGGAAAAAATGAAACTTCTTATGTACAGATGACATGATCATTTATGTAGACCAATCAAAGAAATCTGCAAAAAAATGCTACTGGAACTAAGAAGTGAGTGTAGTAAAGGCAGATGATTCCAGATAAATATACAAAAATCAGTTATATATTTCTATATACTAGTAACAAACAACTAAATAATAAAATTAAAATGTTCTTTACAGTAGCACTAATGAAAATGAAACATATAGGTCTACAAATTATATTTACCAAAATGCATGTTAAATCTGTATCTTGAAATCTCTAAAATATTGCTGAGTGGATTTAAAAGACAGCTGAAAAAACGATGGGAAGAGATGCCACGTTCATGAATCAAAACACATAACACTACAAAGGTTTTAATTTTCTCTGTATATATCTATGGCACCATGAACTCCAACGAAAAACTAAGTAGTTATTTATGTAGAAATTGACAAGGTGATTCTAAAATTAAACGGCAAAGCATTGAACCTAGAATAACCTTAATTTTAAAAGAGGACAATTTACACTGCTTCATTTCAAGAATTACTATAAAGTTACAATTATCCAAACATTGTGGTATTGGTGTCAAAACTGACATATAAATTAATTCAACAGGAAATAGGGTGTCCATATAATCAATTGATTTTTGACAAAGCTGCCTAGGTTATTCAACAGGAAAATATTGTCTTCAACAAATGGTTCTGGAACAAATACATACATCTGTGCAAAAAAATGAACCTTGACCCTGACTTAACACCATACACAAAAACTAACTTGAAATGGTTCATAGAACTAAATAAAACAGCTAAAATTATTCAACTTTTAGAAGAAAATATAAGTGAAGGTCTTGGTGGTACTGGGTTAGGCAAAGAATTTTCACAATGCAAAAAAATACGAACTATAAAATACAGATTGTTTAATTGGACTTCATCAACATGAAAATCTCTAATTCTTCAAAAAACACGTAAGGAAATAAGACAAGCCTCAGATAGGGAGCAACATTTGCAAACATACATGATAAAGGATTTATATCATGTATATTTAAAGAATTCTTAAACCTCAACAGGAAGAAGAAAAGATGTGATAAAATTGGGCAAAAGATTCTAACAGACACATAACAAAAGAAGATAAATGGACAATAAACACAAGGAAGTATGCTAAAGATATTAGTCCTTTGGAGTAATGCAATTAAAACCATGATGATATAGCACTACACGTACACTTGAAGGGCTAAAATTTGTTAAATGACTGACAATACCAAGTATAAATGAGAATTTGGAGCCGTTAATATATTCATTACTGGAGGGATTGCCAATGGTATAGCGACTTTAAAGAGGTAACGCTTTTGAGTTACTTAATAAGTTAATTATGGACTTACCATACAACCCAACAATGTCATTTCTATGCATTTACCTATGATAAATAAAAACTATGTCCACATAAATATCTGTAAGTGAATATTCACAGAAGCTTTATTCCTAATTGTCCCAAACTGGAAACAATCCAAATGTCCATCAAGTGATTGTATATTCATTTAATACAGAATAGCACTTAGCAATAAATAAGAATGGTCTATTCATATCCTTAACGAAGTGGATAAATCTCAAAAGCATTATGCTGAGTAAAAAAAGCCAGACATGAGTTACCACATACCCACATGATTCCATTTATATGAAATTTCAGAAAATGCAAACCTGTAAGGACAGAATACAAATCAGTGGTTGACAGAAGCTGAAGGTGAGTGGAGAGGACTGACTATAAAGGGCCATGAGAGAACTTTTGGAGGTGAAGGAAATGTTCTCTATCATGATTATGACGTTGGTCACATGAATGTATAGGTTTGTCAAAAAAACAAATTGTACACTTAAAATTTTAGTATTACATATAAATACAAAAAAGAAATCCAAATTAAAAAAAAAACTATATAGATGACCCCATTTAATCCTTTCAGTACCTTTATAGATTAAAAATGTTATTACTGTCATTACATAATTAGACAGTCAAGGTTTGACCTTGGGTATAAGGCTACTAAATAGTAGAAACAGGACTGTTCCCTTTAATATGCTGCTTACACCTGCATTGGAATCTAAACCAAACGCTTAAATTAAGGTAAATGCCATCTACATGTCATTGATACAAGAGGTGAAAAAAGGAAAACTAGTAATCCAGTTAGGTGAACCCTATTTCCAATCCTCCCTCCCCCCACAAATAAGCAACACTACTTCTATCTTCTTAGTCATTTTATATCATTTGCATATAAACAAAAATATATATATGAGTCAAGGAAATTGGTACAATATATAAATAATCTGTTGCAGTCAGCCAAATTTCTCTAATTTTACTAAAAATATAATCTGTACCAAATAAATTCCCTTCTTTTTTCTTCTAATTACATATTTGATAAATAAAGGAAAAACTTGTTTTGGCTTTCTCTTTTTAAACAAATCAGAAATACAGCTTAATTACGTCCTGAAATATGAAACCGAAAGGCAATAATTTTCATTTCCTACAAATCCTGCAAAGTACATGAAAAGATTATGCAGGAATGGTTTTAGCACAAAGAAAATAAGATTTGTTTATAACATGCTGCTAGTTTATAAGATTTGTTTATAACATGCTGCTAGTCTCAATAAATAGGTCAGCAAAAGCCATTTTTCAGTCCTCTTAACATTTACTCCGTAAGTTCCATTTATTAGGATTACCTTTCTTGAAGTTAACCTGTCAAGCTAAGGTATTCACCTCTTCTTTGAAGAGTAGACTGCTCAGTTCCCTGGAAACCTGAGTTATACTGTTATCTGAAGTGTCAGAGCAGAGAACTTCAAAGGGAGACAGCTGCAGAACACATCTTCACAGCTCCTTGATCTCTGGATTGGAGTGTGTACATATACTTCTAAATTGTCTAAAGGGAAATTTAGAGTTTACTTTTGGAATGTTTAAAGGTAATTTGTTCTGATAAAGGTGAAATGGGGAGACTGTTAGTCCAGGAGATAGTATCCATTTAATGTGGCTAAATGGTGACATGTTACTCTTCAACCCAAACCTACTTTGACACACATTTGTTAAACACATACTATTATATGATAACCACATAATACCATGTTTATCGAAGAGTACTTACCATTTGGAGATAAAAGTTGAAATGTATGAGGCTAAAATGATATGATGTCCGGATTTACTTGAAAATAATACAGGAGGAAAAAATTAGTTGGAGGTATGGATAGGATAGCACTGGCCATTTGTCGGTGGTTGTTCGGACTGGGGTAATAGCTGCATAGCGGTTTACTATACTATTACTTACTTTTTGTGTCTCCAAAATTTTCCATGATAAAAAATAAAATATTAATACTACTAATAATGAAAGCTGCATATAAAAACCACTGTTTATGCCCAAATGAAAAGTGGCTATGTTCTAAACTCCTTGGTAAGTTAGTTATTGGAAACTAGACCACATTTTTCATTTAATACAATGTTTTACATACATGATGATTAGGAGCCTAAGCCAATCCACAAGAACCTATAAAATTTTATTTTGCATTTACTAATCACTATGGCTTGGCTCAGTTATGAATTTAAAAAATTCTGTGGGCTGGCCTGGGCACCTAACAATCTCATATAATGTTATTTTCATGCAATGATATGTTCCACAGAACTAAGAAAGAAGAAAATTTAGCTGCACTACACACGTTTTCCAAACTATCTCTGATGAGTCTGGTCCCATAGACATACATACAATGTATCATCCAATTCAGCACAATCTTTGAATGAAGAGGACACTATTATGAATTACCAGACAGCGTACATAAACTGAGACTGTCCCAAGCAAAGCAGGACACAGCTGCATATCTATAACGTGAACATTTATATGTTCTTATGCTGAACCAGTTTATGTGTCTTAGAAACTTTATTTTTCTAGTTCTGCAACACTATTACTTTACAAATAAAAACTGAGAACTATAAAATTATAAATTGATCTTTTAAACCACAAACCATAGAATATTATAGATTTTGTCTTCCCTTCTTATAAGGATTCTTCCTACAGATTATATTTGTTGGCTAAAATAATCCTACATGTTTTGGATAATTTCCCACATTTTACTTAAATTAAAAATTATTTATATGAAAGTCTAATTTCATGTTTTCTTTATTTCAGAGTGATGACTTGTCTTAATACTTGCTTGAAACAAACTCAGTCATGGCAAAGACTATCCAAGTCAGGAAAAAAAATTAAATTGTAAAACTAAACTTCCCTATAAGCCCTATGTTAGTCAAAACAGGCTGGGTTACACTGTGATAACAAACCTGAAATTTCAGAGACTTATGACATATAATTATTTCTTTTTCATTTAGTATTTAGAATATTTCACTTCACTCTATTTTACTTCCACATAGCTCCTTTGTAATCAGAGTCTTGGAAATCCAGGCTGTCTCTGCCCTAGGGCTCTGCTGTCTCAGTACATGATCCCACTGCCACTGTGATTGGAAGAACAAGGAGGGTGGGCTCCTCAAGGCTCTTCCAGGAAGTGATCACATTTCATTGGCCAGAACTAGTCACATGGTGCCACCTAACTTCTAAGGGGTTAAGGAATTTACTCTTTCTTTGCACTCAAGAGGAAGAAAAAGAAATGGGATTATTTGGTGAACAGAAGTGAATCTTTCAGAAAGACATAGGAGATTTTCAACCCAACAAGTAGCTATTTCTATACTTTATCTACTCAAAGTAATACAGTAACATTTGTGAGAACATTATGTTCACTGCCCTTCAACTCAGTATGATAATGTTCAAAATACCACAAGTGAAATAAATGACTTTCAGAGAAAAAGCTTTGCACAAATGTCTTTATGGGCCTATTCTGATAGCTGGAAAATAAAGATTCCTGAAGTTATTCTAAACAACATGTCCCAAGTTATCATTTAATCTCTTTCTGCGTTCTACATGGAGATAAGCAAAAAGCTCATCACAGCCCTCCCTGAAAAAACATCTCTTTACATTTTGAAAAACAATGCCCCTCAGTCTCTGGGCAAAACATTTCAAACTGTCCCTTAGCATTTGTTCATTATAAACCTGTTCTGAGGGCAAAAATAGATTTTGCAGTGCATGATTTGCTGTATTAAATCTATTCAATTAAAATGATAGAGGAGTAATGCAAGGGAAAAAGTATTTAAAGATATGATTATTAAAGAGAATTTTGGGTAATGACTTAGATGGAAAGATAACTACTTCCCATACATTTAGTGGTGATGTTAATTATTATTAAGAGTGATAATTAAAAGACTTAATCTACCATTTATGCATGAGAGATTGTGAATTCACCATCTTTAAGGCTCTAATTTTGGAATTTTCTCTGATATTTATAATGTAATACACGCAAAGTATCACAAAGGTACTTAAGGCAAACCACTTAAATGCTAGCTTTATAATTTTCCTTATTAATAAAAATCATATTCTTGTTTCCACAGTGCATTAGAAAGAGACTGCATCTAGCAGATAAAATTGAACTAATGAGATAGAAGCTTGAGTTTAAAGTTAGCTTTCTTCTTTAAATTCTCTTTTCGTTTATTCTAAGGACTGCACAACTGGTATTCCACACAACTCTAAATGTCTGTGCCCCATAGCTGCTTCCTAAGTAAGTAGTCTCAGGCAGTGCTTTTCTCATTAGCCAAGTCTTATGCCACATAACCCTGGCCTAAAGAGCAGGAATTAGCTCAAGACAAAGATGACTATGTATTCAGGTAATCATGTAATTTATCATCCTGAGTGGGACAATCCTGGGAGTAAAATAGGGAGCTATTACTAATTTCATCTAGAAAACGGGCCAAAACTTTGATCTTTTCCCTTGACCATTCTACGTATAAACTGCCTTCAATGGGATCCAACCAGATTTAAGGTAACTTAGAGACTGCATATGAGGGGTGCTCTACTGTCAAATGACAAAATGAAAACAATAAGAGTAATAAGTTTAATGTTCTTTATTCAAGGGAAAACAATCCATGGATTGGGGGAGAACATTGCCTCACAAGCAGTGAAGCCCTGTTCCTGAGGGATTTAGGGCTAGAGTGAGTTTTATAGGTTTCATAGAGTTACAGAAGAGGCAACAAAAAACAGGGCATGATTAGCTGGGAGGTTGAGGATTTCCTTATAAGGCTAGCAGGTCTTATTTTTAGGGTAAGGTGAACTAGCTAAAGCTGAGCTGGAGGATTGTGATTGATGTATGTTAGGTTTTCTAGGCTGACTTAGGTTTAGATTTCTCATGTGGGCTGGGCCACTGGGGCAGCTTCCATTTTTTGGATCCCAATATATAAATTAACTTTATCACTATGTAAGATTACAACAAATTCACTCAACCAGTTCTCTCCTGGAGAGTATAAATAAATGATTCCAAAAAAGAAAACCAGGTAGCAACTTCTGGGGGGCTCAGTGTTGGCATGAAGTTACCAGAACTGTTGAGTCTGAGAAAACCGACTGAATCCTGAAGGAAAGAGTCATTGTTCTGTCTTCCATGAGGCTGCAGTACTTTAAATGTTGGAAGCATCAAGCAGCGTCCTGGGCTACCTCACTTGCTTGGTTACCCTTATCATGATCTCCCATCACCTAGTATAACCTGACAGCATCTCCTTCTTGAAACATTAGTACACAACACAATGCAGCCTACCATTATCATGGGAAGCTCAGAGCTGTGCAATGGAGCAGATGGTATGAGACAGGAAAGATGAGCAACCAGGGCACCATCATTCTGGGTTAAAGACTGGCTTCTAGTAAAGCTGGAAAATCAAGTGGGTATTACAAATAAATTTAAATGCTCATGGACATGTATTTATTTGAATATTTTGCAATTAAAATAAAATTCCCATGACCAGAGCAAGTCATAAAGACTGTTTGGACTAACCAATAATTCTACAATGTCTTGAAAATGGGACACCAAGTGAAAATAAATTGAGAGGCTGAAGAATTTCAAAATATAAACTGTGATAAAATGGAATTATTCTGAAAGTTTTGTAAGTAATCCAAATATGTACTTAAATATTGGACTGTAAGATTGTCAGCTGAAACTATTAGAACAAAGATTTGATCTACTGCCATCTAGTGGATATTTTATTTATATTTATTTATTAGCAGCTGACAAAAGCACAAACAAGAAAGAAAATTACTGTCAGTCTAAGTTCAAACTCCACGGAACCTAGATGATTACCTACTCCAGTGGCGTCAGCCTCATGGAGTTCCGAGGCTTCACCAAGGCACCTTGGGCACCACGTGAGGTGTGAGAGGGGTGAAAGGTTATGGCTCCAAGGTTCCACCTCTAACCCAATAGAGCACTGCAATTTTATCCTATATTTTGGGCTTCTAACTCAATTTCACTTGAAGAAAGGATTTCACTTCTAAAAAGGAAAAGTAATGGTGAAAGACCTTATCTGGTCTCATGTTCATCACTGTATAAATAGATATGCCATTATTTTTCTAATGTCACACAAATGGCTAGTGGCATAGCTAGCAGTAGAACAGAGATATTTTGATTCCTATTCTCATTCAAATAATTTTGGGGGTAACTTCAAGTCCAATAGACTTCAAGTCCAGTGCTCTTTTTCAGTAGCACAAAGAGCTTATTTCATTTAAAAATAGAGTATTTCCTTGATCCTTATTTAAAATAACTTGACTCTACTATCTCCCTTACACCGTTAGAAACCTGAGTAGGGACAGAATCTCAAAACACATCAATGCAAATGAAATCATGGCTGTAAACTGTAGTTATACTATGAATAAGTAGCTTCTGTTGGGTATTGCCTCTCTTCTCCCTTAGAATCATTTAATTTTAGAGGTCAAAGAGATATCACAAATCATTTAATAAAACCATCTTTTAAAAAATTATGTCAGGTTTTATAAAACATAAAACTATTAACTCTGCTGGCATGCAGAGAAGTTACACTACTTGTCCCAGGTTAGTTACAATGTTTCTCCACTCTCCTGACCTCCTGTCCAGCAATAGGATGCAAGAGTGAGAGATAAAGAGGAGACAGGTTTATGGGAGGCAGTCGTTACTGTTTTGTTTGTCTATGATGGGTGAAAATTGGGGATTTTTGTGTGCTGGGAAGGAGTTGGTTGAAAGGGAAATGATGATACAAGGGAAAGAAGGATCATCAGTGGCACAAGTTCCTTGAGGACTTAAAGAGAATATATATATTCCAGAATGCATGTGGAGAGAAGAGACACCACTTTCCAGGAGCGAGATGGAGTGTCCACATCTGTAGTAGCATTGTCACTTTGATATATCTCCCTTGAATTTGCCACAAAACAAGTAGTTTTATCAAATACGTTGATGTATTTATATTTACTTCTACATCTATCCTGTATCATCTCATTATAATTTGTAAATTCGTAATTCAAAACTACAGGGTTTTTTCTATATCTATCTTAAAAGCTACTTCCGCCTTTATTTATTTTTTATTTTGTTTTACTTTTTTTTTTTTTGCGGTACGCGGGCCTCTCACTGTTGTGGCCTCTCCCTTAGCAGAGCACAGGCTCTGGATGTGCAGGCTCAGCGGCCACAGCTCACGGGCCCAGCCGCTCCACGGCATGTGGGATCTTCCCGGACCTGGGCACGAACCCATGTCCCCTGCATCAGCAGGCAGACTCTCAACCACTGCGCCACCAGGGGAAGCCCCCTCCTTTATTTTTAATCCAAATGTACATCCCTCATATGACACCACATAGTATCATGTGTCTTTTAGCATTTAAAAGAAAGATATAAAGTTGTTTATAAGGAATAACTTCAATATTATTCAAAAGATGTAAATTATTCATTTAAATATTTATTATTTAAATAGCAAGTCTGTGTAACCACAGTAATTTACATGCAGTAAGTTAACTAGACATTTTACTTTTTTCCATATTCTTCTTGAATTTTTCAAATTTATAATTTTACTCTTATAATCAGAAATGTTATATATTAGAGAAAAATATATTACTCTTAAAATCAGAAATTTTTTAAAAAAGCAAAATAAAAAATCTTGGATCTTTTTTCCGAGTCTGCCACAAACTATTCTGTGAACTTGGGCGAGTCAAATACCATTTCCTTGCCGTACTTCCTGCACCCATTTGAAAAATAAGGGAATTAAGCTAGATCATTTTAAGTCTGTTTCAAACACTTAAATGATTCTGATTTTACTATATGATTGTTCTCATTTTGAATAAGTATGTGTTGTTATATAAACTGCTGATTATTTCTTTTATGCCCATAAGTCAATAAAATTTTTAAATATTCAAGGGCTTTATGAAGAACCAAATAACAAGAGAAGGTGCTTTCTCCAAAGAGAAAACATTTGAAAAGCTCCAGGATACATTTTTTTTTTTTTTTTTTTTTTTTTTTTTTTGTGGTATGCGGGCCTCTCACTGTTGTGGCCTTTCCCGTTGCGGAACGCAGGCTCAGTGGCCACGGCTCACGGGCCTAGCCGCTCCGCGGCATGTGGGATCTTCCCGGACCGGGGCACGAACCCGTGTCCCCTGCATCGGCAGGCGGACTTTCAACCACTGCACCACCAGGGAAGCCCTCCAGGATACATTTTTAAAATGAATTATATACATGGTGGTAGAAAATGACAAAGGTCTCTCCTTCTCAGTAAGGAAAACTGAAAATTTTCAAAGACAGATGAAGTAATAAATTATCCATGTACATTTATTTACATGTTGGCTAGAACATAGAAGATATCAAGACTGCTAGAAATTTGATTTTCTGTGCTTCTTTTTATTAAATTATAATACAAATATCACAGGCAACTGGCACCATCAACTCCAGGAGGGCCTAAGGTGTTAGGTAAGCTATTGAGTGAACGAAAGACGAATGTACCCAGTAGGAATTCATTGTATAAAGTTAGCCTACAGCATGAAGCAGTCTTATTAAGAACAGGCTGGGTTTAAAATACAGCTTTCCTTTTATCAAAGCAATTTGTATCAGAGAGCAGAATCTCATCAGTATAACATATTATTACCTTGTAGAGGACCTCAAGAACAAAATCTTCATGAGAGCATGGGACTTTGTCTACTTGTTTTACTGCTGTGTCCTTCAGCGCTGATAGCAGATTGGCACATACATGGTACTTAACCAATATCTGTCAAAAAAATTAACATCCTGGACTCCTTCCTGCTCTTAGTGTAGACCAGAATATTAATGATACCTGATGTTCGAATGAGAGAATTTAATTCATCAATTACTCACTGAGTGTCCAACACATGTCAACAAAATTATCTATCACTATTGCAACTACACTTTCAAAACAAAAACTCAGTTTGAATGATCTGCAAAGTATAAATTACCTTATGAATGCAACAGAATATGTTGCTGAAAATATAAATTTGGCAAAAAAATTCAGGAGTTAACTTTATATTATAGAAGGGCCACATAATTTCTAATCTAAAATGGGTCATTATGGAAATGAAAGAGCACATCCTTAGTAATTACCCCAGGATATCAGACATTAACTTGAAGTGTCCCTGAGGAAACAGTATGTATGGTCTCTTTTACAGACACCATGCTAAAGTCTATACCTCGTGAAAGGGCATGTTTCTACAGTAGTAAAAATCCCAGTCAGTCAATTCTAGAAAATCGATTATTAAATAAGAACGGTAAAAAATAATTAAAGACATTTTGAAGAATCTGAGACCATCACTGCTGGGAAGGTACTGGCAAAATTTAACTCCATAGCAAAATGAATAGCTTTCAAGAACTGAAAAGCCAAATAGAACCTAATGCACAATGACACTGACATTCAAGACTATTTTGTGTGATGTTTAATAGGATGTTAGCTAATTGCTGTGTATAAGAAAAATGGGAACAGGGATTATTGAAAGACAACATTACTATAAGATACCCCAAACAATGTGTAATTTCTTTGCTCTTCTTATACTCATAGTTTAACCAGTAACTATACTTCCAAGATACCATGACAGAGTTCTTTCAATCACCATCATCATTATTGACACCATGAAAAAACATGCACAGAGCTTGAAGGAAGGAGTAACAAACCTTAATAGATAAGATGAAGTTGTAAAACATCAAAAAACTGGCACATAGGAGTTCATATATGATATTGAGTACAGCATATTATTTCTGCACCTTAATGATACTCCTGAAAATTGGTTGCAACTCCAAACCTGTATGCCTTTGAACATCTCTCTGCCTCAATCATCAGAAACCTTTTCTGATTCGTCTACTTAAATATGTTAAGTCCTTGGGAGGGGGGAGAAAGAGAGAGGTTCTTGTACCTCTTTTAAAAATGCCAACTATGTTTAGTCTCAGTCATTCCCAAGTTAAGATTTTTAAAAACCTGATTTAATTAAGTTGCGCTCACAATCCCCTCAAATCATCCAAATTAATGGCAGTTTCGATTTGAATTGCAAATAAAAGCAATCTTATTCCCTATTCTATAGAGAATTCTATTCTATAGTTCTATAGGACACATAATACTAGAGATCTCCTTAGAGGCTGGCATTTATTGAAATCATATTGCTCTTATTGACATTTAAACACACACTTGAACAGGCTTTACAATACCTACAGAAAAAAGAGAAAACCTAACATCATTCCACAGGTCTTCTTATTTCACCCACACAATTATTTTTTTTTGGTAGTCATTATAACTATCCCTATCTTATAATAAGAAAAGTGAGGCTTAGAGAATTTACACAGGGTTCTAACCCAGGTCTTCTGATTACAATATTTTTTTCTTCCTGATCATTACAGAGATTGCTATAGGGAAGTCCATAGGTATCAATTATCTGATTCATGAACATTAGACACTTGGACTGTGGGTTAAGTTTCTGTACAGAATGCCGTTGATTAGGGACTTATCACTGGTCATTCTAGGGTATCATAGTCTGAAAAAAGTTAAAATAAGTGCCTTCATGCATTTTTACATGTCTTAGGACATTTTTTTTCTGGCAACTCCAATCAGTAAGGAAGGAAAAAGTAGAATACATGAATTACATATTATTAGTTGCCTGGATTTTCAAAATTATACCAATATCAATAAAAGATTATACAGTCTTTTAAAAAACTTTTAAAATCAAACTGATATTTGATGGGATAAAACTGATAATTATAACAATAGTTTGATAACTTGTTCAAATAAAAGGAAAAGCTAATTGAATAGGTAGAGTAGAATCAATAAACAAAAGTATTTACACAAGCAAGGACACATCTCTGTTGCACTATACTGAACTATACCATATTACTACTTATTTAAATATACACACACATACTCATTCACTCACACTCCCCAACTATATTCTGCACTTTGAAAAACAGAAACCATGAATTTATCCATCTTTATATCACCATCCTTTGCAAAAATGTACAGGATCCTCACAACCTTATAAGGTAGGTGCTATTATACAAATGAGAAAAACCAAGGCACAGAGAACTTACATAACTTGTCCAAGGTTATATATATAGTAAGAATTGGAATCTAGATTCAGAACCAGGCATTCGACCAGAGATCCCTCTGTTCCTAACCACTTCTAAACTGCCCCACAGAGTTAAGGGATAATTAAGTAGTAATTGACATAGTTTTCCTTATTATTAGCTCTGCTTTTCATTGTGTAAAAATAAACATTCTGAAAATAAACACCTTAAATACTTTGCTAGTGATACACTTTCTGGGCAGGTTCAGAAAGCAATGAGAGAGACTGCTACATTGACCTTCATTCTTGCCCACAAAGAAAATTGTTAGTAACATTAAAATAAAAAAACCTTGGGAGAAAAAAATAATTATCAAGCTCTAACTGTAGAGGAGGATAATGCAGGGCATAGGAAATCACAATGTGACCCTGAAAACTGCTAATGAGCCTTTAGACCACAAGAGTGGGCCTAGTGTTTTCAGAGCACAGATTTAGCCCTGCTTCTGCCTGCGTTCCTTAGACCTTCCAAGGAGCAGTCTCTTAAATTCTAGGTGTCAGGGTTGTAACACCACAGATAAAGGGGAATAAACTCAAATGAGAACCATAGGGCTCAAAACTACTGCTTTTCTAGGTTTTTTGAGGAGATGTGACCATACATTATGCAATAAGACTAAACACTTAAACTCTAATTTTATACTAATATATAGTGATATATAGCATTTCCATAATGAACATTAATAAGAATGTTGAACTAGAGTTCAAGAGTATAGGTTTATTGTCTGCATATGGTAAGTGCACGACACGTGTTTGAGAAAGAAACAGTAAGAAAACTGAAGGAGAAACTGGACAATAACTCATCCCGAAAAGGAAAAACTAACCATCCTTCTGCTTTTACTCTTTTGCCTTCCCAAAACTGAACTGATTCTGTAAATTCAACAACTTGTTGACTATGTCCCTTAGTTCTGACCACTAAGTAAAAGCTAGAAAATCTAGCATTAGGTACAGGATTTATTAGCAAATAGTAGCTGCAAGATCCTTCTCTTTCAGCATCCCATGGATTTCAGTGGGTTGTAAACAGGAGATGTGTAACCAGGACTGAAGAAACTGAAATACCTTAAGTGTCAGGATAGTCAGGATCTAGTGAGACTGTTAAGCAACACTCTGCAATTGCCAAATCAATAAGCATTAATTTCCACATAAAATAGGTGACATATTTAATAATATACCTAGGGGAAACGGAAACATTTAGTCTAATAATAATTTTTAGTGACTCGCACTTACAAAGGCATTTTAATAATGTCAAGACCCTACATTCATCTAGTACTTTACTGTTTTAGAATTGCTTTTGCATGCATTACCTTAAGTGATCTGTATTGTTACATAAATAGAAAAATATAGGGAAAATATTAATCTAGGTATTATAGCTAGGTCAATAACTTTCAGAGTGATTTATAAAATACTAAAGTAAAACTATGTGTGCATATCTAAAAAATGAACCAGATAAACTATTTATGGGCATAATATACGGAAAAACATTCTATTCCTACAGCCAAACAGCAATAGCATGTGCAGTGATTATTCAATTTGGGCACAGTGATTAAGAACATGGGCTCTCAAGTCAGAATCTTTGGATTGAATCCCATTTTTGCTCCTTCTTAGTCATGTGACTTTGACAAAATGAAGATAATAATACCAAAGGATTGATTTGAAGATTAAATGAAATAATGCCTGCATAGTACATAGTGTAGCACATGGCATATAAGTCATTACCCAGTGAATATTAGCCATTAATCCTCATCATTTTGTTCTTCTTTTTGTGTCAGTAACCAGTTATAAAGCCATGTCATTGCTCATTAACAGTAAGACACGTTATCATCAATGTTATGAAAATACTCATTAAGTTCCTAAATGTACTTGATATTGCTCTTGATATTGAGCATGTTTTAAGAGTTAAGTTTAAAAAAATGTTAGAATATGCAAACTTTTTAGGCCAGTTTCATCTATTCCTTTGCCATTTTACAAATAAGTGATTCTCAATCAAAACCTTATAGTTTTATTGTGTAAGAATAGATCCCAATATTTAACCCCATTTTGCTAATCAAGAGTTAATTTTGGAACAAGAATCATACGATTATGATATCAAAAATTGTCAGCATGAAGGAGAATGCTTCATTGCTTTTATCTAATTTATCACTGTTATTCAGATGCAAATGGCTTTCAGTTACCATGTCTCAAACCATGATGCTAAAGAAACATTTTTTCTTTAATTAAGATGTTCCCCATTTACTCATTCACTCTCTAGCTCTTAAAAATCATTTTCTGAACAGAAGAAGCTGGACAGATCCTATTTTTACTGTATTTGAGAAACATTTATTCCTTAAGTGGGCATAATTCATCTCTCAGTATTTGTAAGATTCAGAAATCTCTTTTTAAATACTGGGTTAGAAGAAGATACCATCATTGAGATAACTGGAGACTTCAGCAGGGAAAAAAACTGGTCAATTATAACAGCACAATACATTGGCTAAAAAAAAATTCAAACCGGCCCTACCCAAATCTACGTAACCAATCCTGTAATTTAAGATACAATATTTGTGTTAATTAAATTCAAAACCACTACAATGTGAACTCAGATATCAGGTTTCCATTTTTTCTTCATCAAAACCAAAATTATTTTAAAGAATACTAATATAAATGATAATTTATTAGTAGTTGATTACATCCTTATTGGGTAGTGGAAAAAAAATACACCTCACTAAGTCCAGTCCCCTTGTTTTCAACCATAAAATAGGAATCCTACATACACACAGTGTTGGATCACGTAAGTGAATTTAATTTATGTTAGCCCTGTAAAATTGTATAATCCTATCTGGCTGATTTTAAAAGTACCGATTATTTGGTGGACTGGAAAAATTATTGAACCAGTCTTTCTGAATTCCGGATACCAGTCTCAGCTGTCCCAGAAAACTGATAGAACATACTCTTGGGTAAGATATTTTTCCCCTCTAAGACTTTTACAAAATATGGACTTTAGCTGATTTCCAGTACTAAAATTTCTATTTTCCTAGTTATAAAAAGCAAAGATGTATATATTTTCTAGTTATTCCATTCCTTTCTAATAACATGTACTGGGCAAACACTATGAAATATAATTTTTAAAATCTAAACACAGCTTGCAAACATATTAACAAGAATATCATTGTTTGCAAAGAAATTAATTTCCACTTAGCAGTAAGTACAGTAGCCAAAAGTGTAAACTTAAATAGATGAGTAGCATAAAATCAACCATATTTTGGCATAATGTTATCAGATTATATCAAAATCACATAGAAATACACTCTTAAAAGATTACTATACTAGTTTGTAGATTAAAAATACATATCTCAAAGAATAACATAAGACTCAGGATTCCATATTTCCTGATTTATTATGCTTTATAGAGCATTTCAACATTAATTGCTTACTTCTTCCAAGTAATTAATTCTTTCATATCATTAACAGTAGAGCTTGATACTGTAATTTGCTTATCCTAGCTGCTTTACAATTAATCTACATCAATTTCATTTATTTTTAAGTTTTAAAACACCAGGCTAAGTTGGCTTAATTCCACACTTGATGAATAAAAGAATTTACAATTCCCTACAACTGGTTATTTAAGAAACATAATGCAACAAGCATTTACTCTGAGCTTGATAGTGAAGGGCCAGTGAAATGAAAGACAAGACTGACAAGGCAAAACTGACATCATCTGGAACACTGTGGTAATCGTTGACAACAATAGTAACTGGAATTTGTTAACCCTCCCTCTACAACTTACAATGCACTTTTAACTCATTAATTAGAACACTGATTTAAAACTTAGGAGCATAATGTTATTCTTAGAGCTAGAGGTGGAGGGTGAATTCAACATGGTCTCTGTCCCCAGGGGGCTTTCAGTCTAGTGGTAAAGATATGCACACATGTGGCCCTACAGCAATGTTGACTGCCACACATGCAATAATGGAAGTACAAAGAGAAGGATGGAAAAGTGAAAGGTTCTGGCCACAATGATTTGAAAAGATTTCATAGAAGAGGGAACATTTAACCTGGTCCCTGAAGCAAAGAAGGATTTCAAATGTTTAAAGAAGGGGGCGGGGGGGGTGATGGAGGAGTATTCCATACATCTCTGTGCTGGCAGTGTATTGAATTTTCACAGATAAGAAAAAATAGAGACATTAACATGATCTGACCAAGGTTAGAACAAGAGAAAGAATCAGAGCCACTCCTTGAACTTTTCACTCCTGGGTCAAATGGTTCCTGCTCTATCAAATTGCTTCCTTCCTGAGGTAAGACAAGGTTTCTCTGTCTTCACAACCATCTCCACCCTCCATTTATTCCCTTATGTTGCCACACCCTTTGCAGGACCTTGCTAAAATGTCCAGAGAAAAACACAGAGGCAGCCACGTCTTCATAAAACACATTCCATTTCAGCTTGTGTCTCAAAACAAAATGAACACATCTAGGTCTATTTGGGGGCACCCTTTCCTCACCATTCTCCAACATTTCAAAGGAAAGGGAACTGTGCTTTCGCCACATGGCAGCCTCAATAAAATTGTGCTCCATTCCTCTAAACCTTCCGTTTTTCTCTTTCAGTTTTGTCAAGTGTTCCCAATTCCAAGAAATCGTAATTCAGAACATGGGGGAGGTTGAAGCGTTTTGGCGCAGGAGGTCGTGCAGATGTTATTCCTTAAGGAAGATGATCATGATTGCCTATGAGACTAATGGCTGTGAGTCGGCTAGGAGCCAAAAGTTCTCTTACAGCAGAATGTATAAACCATTCTCCTACTGAAAGAAGGCCCCCAGTAGGATAATATATTATTACACATGATTCAAATTACAGGATCTGCAGCAGGGGAGCTCATGACTGATTCAGGACAGTCGCTCCCTGAATGCTGATGATGGGATGATGGAATGCCTCATGAATTAAAAGGGCCGTGGTTTAGTGTCTAAATCCTTCACATGCTTTAAAAAGTGTCTCTGCCTATCATGGTACTCTTTAAGCTTCTTAAACGAATCATGCACTGTTATGAAACCCTTGTCGATGTTTTTAAAATTCCATGTCTCTGAATAATTATATTCAAAATATTCTTTGAAAAATAAGACAATGAAACTACCTTCTCTGCTAGAAAACTCTATCCCTTTAATGCCAATATGCAATAAAGATATGGCTTAAGAGAAATCACATTTAAGTGTGACCCAGTTTCCGCTCTTTGGGATTCTCTAAAGCAACCTGAAAATCTTCACATGTCATATGTTCCAGCCTTTTTAAGTTATCTATAGAACAAATGAGTTTATCTCTGACAAACAAGACAAAATTGTGTTTCCAAAGGTTTTCTGATGATTATATGAACTCATTGCTGAATATTATTTCACTTGGTCTATTTTGGTTATATAACAAAGCAATACATTTGCTAAAGGTATTACACTGGGAATGGAGATCAAGCATTTTTATAGAAACACTAAGGTAGATGTTACATATTACGCATTCTGAAAAACAAACTGCTGCGATATATTCTGAAATAATATGTGAACTAGTCCCTTAACTTCTTTTCAAACTGGTTCTTGCATTCAGTTTTTCTAGTAAATGGATGCAAATCAGGTGCATTGTGCTAAGATGGGAAGAGAGAGATTTGTCCAGAAATGACCTCAGTTCTATTCATTAATAAAATGACACATTGGCTGAGAGCAGTGAAGAATAAAATATAACAAGAGTTGAACTTTCCTCCCTGGAACAGATGCACATAAGCACTTTTTGGAAAAAACACTATATGTAAAAATGGCCACTGCAGCATAATACATGGAAACATTAAAGGAAGCTCTAAGATGCAGATTGCTCGGAAAAATTGCAACTTCCATGGCAATGCACCCTCTTATTCTCCATTACCTTGCACAATTCTGAATCCCAACTTGCCGAAAGCATGCTATTCTTAAGGGGGGAGTGGGGTTCAGATACAATAAGCAAAGGTTTAATTTTTTCTAAGGTTTTTTAGAAGAAGGTAATATTGCAAGGTCAAAACAAAATAGAATTGTACCCAGAATTACTTTCAGTGACAGCAGACACCAATGGGGGGGAAAAAAACGTGGAGGCTGTCAGAGAGAATACAGCCACATTTTTGCATAGCAGTTTAAATTATGCCGGCAGAATAATTAATGGAAGGACCTAATACGGGGAGGGGGGTAACAGGAAAGGGGGGAGGCTATGTTAAACAAAGTTCATTACTGCATGATGTAAATGAGTTTCTCACCAGTGATGTCACTGATTGGCTGAGCTGCAAAGCTGGCTTCGAGCATGGCCGGATTGGCTGCTAGCTCTTCTGGTGCCTGCCTGCTTGGGCAGCGGTTGAACCAGATACTTTCTGTCTCTCTTGTTGTCGTTTGAAGCAAATCTTGTTCAGCCCAGCTGTGTCTCCATAGTAGTGGCACCCTAAGAGAGTCTCCCTCCTGCTTCCCACAGCCCGTGTGAGGCGGTCGCCGCTGTGAAATACCAGCACTTGGCACCAAGCCCAGACAGCGTTCTCAGATCCATCTATAACACACACATACAAAAAGAAAAATAAAAAAAAAAAAAGCAGTTCTTTCATCTGAATTGCATCCTAAGGAGGATTAAGAAGGCTTCTATTGCTACTGATTTGTGTCCTTTCAATTTGATGGCTAAAACAGGTTTTGAAATACAGTATCCTCTCATCTGAAGTAGAACACCATTGGTTCAAATTAGTTTAAAAAGATAGGGGGAACCCCCCTCTCCCATGTTTACCTTGATTACAGAAAAATAATTCTTCATTTCCCTCCTAAGCACCGTAACTGATGTTTTTGGTCCTCTCCCAGAATTTTAAACTCTCATCAGATTTCTAATTATATCCGAGTCATTATTTTCAGGTTAAGACAAGGGATCTTAATTAGCATTCTTTTTTAGCTATGCGAAATGAGACAGGGCATGAAACAGAAACGATCTATGGAGAGCCAGAGAGAAAGAGAAAGAAAAAAAATCTGTGCAGCTTTTACAGTTGAGCTGACATCCCCACCTTCCCCACTCTCCCTCCACCCCCCTTGCAAAAAAGAATGCAGTCATATGAACTTTACCAGACAATGGAGTACCTACAGGCTCTCCCCTAGACAAGTCCTTTATAACCAGCCAGTGCTATGTGCTGCAGACAGTGGCCAATCGGCAGCTTCCTTTCTGCAGCAGGGACACAATAGGTGCATTGGCCACACTGTCCTCCTAGCCCCTGACAGCAGTTCAGGTTCATTTATTGTACACTGGAAGGCACATATGTCTTTAATATTCACTGTGAAATTATCAGTGAGGCTGTCTTTATTTCGCCATAATTACATCAACCTAATTACCGCGCCTGAGCTGCAATAGCACTGTTTGCACGGAGTGGCGCATGGGCATGCAAGCCGTAAAAATATGCATGAACATGCTTGCTTATTTCAGTAATAAAATCCCCCAATTATTTCTTTCCCAGAGCTTAATGCTTCCCCCAGAACACTCTCGTGGATATAGTCATCACTTCTTCCTTTCAGAAGAAAAAAAGTGTTCATATACATTCATGTGTGTGTATGTGTATATGCATATGCATATAATTTAAACACTGTTTTAGTCATTTATTGGGGTAAGGTATGGGAGTGGAACCTAGTCAGCAAATAAAAGGTTATTGAGCATCTAAGGCATTTTCCCCCTTATCACTAGGCATTAGAGTGAAATAATAAGTGTATCTGCACGCATCACCACAGCTGTGCCTAGATGCCGATTTATTTGGAGTCCAACTGTCTTGAGCATCTGCATATGTCTCATTTATGAATTTCCATGTTACATAATTACAGCGTTTTTGGCAACACTGACTCAAATGCTTGAAAAATTAAATCTTTGCTTTTCGTGTATTAGTCGAACAGAGATGGGTACAGTCTGAAGTGGGAACCGCCTGCTGATTTTTTTAATATATAATGCATGTTGCATTTACATATTCATGAACAGAATAGCTGTTATGACCGCTGATTCTGCAGCAGGAGATGAAAAGGCAGGATTCAGCATACAGAGTGTATTAATTTCTAGGGGAAGAACGGCAGCATATGATGACCAGGAAGAGAAGATGCTTGGGGTTTCATTTGGGGGTTACCTCATTGTATAATAAAGGATCTGGGTAGACAACCTATCAAACAATGTGTAAGTATAATGAACCTAGAAAGTAAAACCAATTTGCATTGTTCATGGTCATTCAGCCACACAGTAAAGAAATAAGCATTTTGAAATGGAGATTTCTGGCTTGAGTGTTTGCAAGTAAATAAAATTGTATTTTGTTTTCTGCCTACTAATTTTAATAGAATATTATTAAAATGATGTGTGCTCAGCAACTCTGTATTTTCTCATTATTTTATAATTTACATATTTCTTGTTCCATATCAAAAAGCTAAGCTTTAAGCATTGATTATATTCTAGGATGGAATTTTACCAATTTTTACCTATTTTTATTGATATATTTTTATTTTTAGCTCATGATTCTCTAATTAGGAATGGAATTCATAATTACAGTGGGTATATTAGGAGAAACAGTAACTCATCTATATCCATATAGATGAATGTATATAACATATAATCCACCACATTAGAGAGAAAGAATCCCAATAATGTTATTATCAATTTATAATTTATCATCCCCTTATTATTAATGTTTGCAAGATTTGTATTATAAAATGTATTCATGCTGACTTTGTATTTTATAAGGTTTTTTTTTTTTTAAAGTACAGCTCTTCTATCTACACTTTCCCAAAATCAAGTTTTGGTAGGAGGGATAAGTGAGGCAAATTCCTAACTAGACCAGTAAGAGATCAAAAGGCTCGATTATAAAAAACACAAACAATATAAGAAAATGCAACATCTATAATTCTGAACTGCTACATATATTGAAATCAAAACACCTAAACTCAAAGATGTAATTTGATTACTTGATATATAAAGTAAGCTGCTTCTTCTCTAAGTGATTGCAAAACAACTTAAGAAGCTACTTGCCGCACCTTGTTGATGGTTTTCCTATCAAAAGCCAGTCTTTCTAAATCTTCAAGTAAATCATGAAAATTTTACTGGTAATCAAATTAAAATATGTAAACCTCATCTACACCTCTCTCTCTTGTCCCCTTCTCCCTCCTTCCCTCTCTCTCTTTCTCCCTCCCTCCCTACCTCTCTCTCTCTCTCTCTCTCTCTCACACACACACACACACACACACACACACAAACAGAAATACACATATATAAAATCATGACTGTCCTTTTATTGTAAGAATTAGCAATTCTTCTACCTAGTTATCTCAATTTTTGATCTGTCATTGCACAAAAAAGCTTACAAAAATCAAAAAGGTAATACTTAATTGCTTGTTATCCATTTTGCTAAGTAAAAATCAAAACATAGGAGAAGCTCTCATAATATCACATACATTTAGATTCCACTAACACAGAATGCACTTGGAAATTCACTGTTATACAAAGGATTTTGATGAATATATTAATTTTATTAACTAGTTTAGTGGATAGTCCATATCTGACCTCCTTAAATAAATAGGGATTTGCAAACAATGATCACTAGAAATAAAAGAGGCCTTTCTTAAGTACTACAATTCATTAAACCACGCAAGGCTTCCTACTCCCTATTATAACATTCTGTCGTGGTTTGAGTTACTAGATATATTTGAAGACAAGGTTGCGTTTTTTATAATATTTTAGTATTAGGCTTTACTATTCTCATACTTAAAATACAAAATGTAACTGTGAGATATTAACATACTACCCAAACCAAAGTAATTTTGCAATAAAATCTTATCCGGAATCACTGAATGAGAAAACTTAGACCTAAGCTGTATCTTAGAGATTGAATCCATTAATTTTAGACATGACAACTAAAGAAAATTAGTAACTAGTTAGTGTATTTCCACCCATCACACTGCCATCCTATATTAAAAATATGGTTCTGGGGCTTCCCTGGTGGCGCAGTGGTTGAGAGTCTGCCTGCCGATGCAGGGACACGGGTTCGTGCCCCGGTCCGGGAGGATCCCACATGCCGCGGAGCGGCTGGGCCCGGGAGCCATGGCCGCTGAGCCTGCGCGTCCGGAGCCTGTGCTCCGCAACGGGAGAGGCCACAGCAGTGAGAGGCCCGCGTACCGCAAAAAAAAAAAAAAAAAAAAAAAAAAAAATATGGTTCTGACCTGCTGACAGGATATTCTTAATTAGTTGAGTTTTACCAAAGATAAGGAATTTATGGTATCCTCCCATAAGATCAAAGCCATGCATTTATAACATAACGAATGGAGAATATGATTGTCATCTGTGTTCCGACAATGGAATTAACTTCTTTATAAAGATCAAAAGCATAACCTTAGACTTATAATCACAATGATCTCACCAAGAGAGTCAACTCAGCACAAATTGGCTGTAAGAATGTGAAATAGCAGCCAATCACATTAACCTTATAAATAATAAAGGGCATTCTATATGCAGAGCCAACTTAGAGAGAGATGCAAAAATAATACATTAAAAAGTAACTTGTCAATCTCCTGATGTGACTCATTCTTTTTAAAAAATTAAGCCATTTTAATAAGTATGGAAAATATTCATAGTGTAATCAACATCAAGAAACCACTGTTTATGTCTTTGTCTACACATGACAAGCATCCAGATGCCAAAACAAGATGCAGTTAACCATCAGAATAGTTCTAAATATCTGGCTGTTTTTGTGCCCATAAACTCACAACTTAAAATGTCAGTGTTTATATGCTGGATTCAAAATGAGTATTCTTGAAGTCTTTAATAATGATCATCTTTATGGGATATACAGGAGATCCTGTGTTTATGAGAAACACAGGATTTTTAAAGGTGCCAATTTTGGATCACGCAGTGCATAAATCTGTTTCCAAATAATACTTTTTAGAGCTTAGTTATGATTAATCTCATTTATATTGACCTCAAAAATGTTAGCAGTGCATACCCTACGAAGAAAATACTTAATACCTCAGTTTTTAAAACTTGTTTCTCTTGCAACATTTCCATTTGTTTTTTAACATCTTTATTGGAGTATAATTGCTTTACAATGGTATGTTAGTTTCTGCTGTATAACAAAGTGAATCAGCTATACATATACATATATCCCCATATCCCCTCCCTCTTGCGTCTCCCTCCCACCCTCCCTATCCCACCCCTCTAGGTGGTCACAAAGCACCAAGCTGATCTCCCTGTGCTATGTGGCTGCTTCCCACTAGCTATCTATTTTACATTTGGGAGTGTATATATGTCCATGCCACTCTCTCCCTTCATCCCAGCTTACCCTTCCATTTCCCCGCATCCTCAAGTCCATTCTCCACATCTGTGTCTTTATTCCTGTCCTGCCCCTAGGTTCTTCAGAACCTTTTTTTTTTTTCTAGATTCTGTATATATGTGTTAACATACAGTATTTGTTTTTCTTTTTCTGACTTACTTCACTCTGTATGACAGTCTCTAGGTCCAACCACATCACTACAAATAACTCAATTTCGTTTCTCTTTATGGCTAAGTAATATTCCACTGTATATATGTGCCACATCTTCTTTATCCATTCATCTGTCGATGAACACTTTTAGGTTGTTTTCATGTCCTGGCTATTGTAAATAGAGCTGCAGTGACATTGGACTCTTTCTGAATTAAGGTGCACTTCATGAAGAAAACATAACAAATTATGACATCTAAATACCCAAAAGAAAAGCTTCAAGCAGATTAATCACCTAAGAGAAATGTTCTATTAGAAAAAAACAGCCACAGATTTCAGCAACTGTTAGCATGATGCTTTATAATTATTATTTTTTGGCTTCTATTTACAAGGAATAGCAGAAGTCTTGGAAAGAGAAATGAAAATCTTTCATCTGAGTTGTCACCAAGCATCTAGAATTATCTCACAGTCTTTGGATAATGATTTTCTTCTAAGTAAAGATTGTTTTTAACATCTAGGAAGAATAACAAATGTTCCACTCAAGCCATGAGATAAATCCAAAATTATATTATGCAGTGGTTGCCTAATCTGTCATTAATAAAAAAGGTATCAAATTGTATCTCATAATATAAATGTAGTGAAGTAAAAAAATTATGTGTACTACAGCACAGATGTCCAAAGAAAACATGATTTCTCCATTTTAAAAGTGATCTAGGGGAGACCTTCAAGATGGCGGAGGAGAAAGACGTGGAGATCAACTTTCTCCCCACACATACATCAGAAATACATCTACATGTGGAACGACTCTTACAGAACACCTACTGAACCCTGGCAGAAGACCTCAGACTTCCCAAAAGGCAAGAAAATCCCCACGTACCTCAGTAGGGCAAAAGAAAAAAGAATAAAAAGAAACAAAGAATAGGGACGGGACCTGCAACAGTGGCAGGGAGCTGTGAAGGAGGAAAGGTTTCCACACACTAGGAAGGCCCTTCGCGGGTGAAGACTGCGGGTGGCGGAGGGGGGAAGCTTCGAAGCCACGGGGAGAGCACAGCAACAGGAGTGCGGAGGGCAAAGCAGAGAGATTCCCGCACAGAGGATCGGTGCCGACCGGCACTCACCAGCCCGAGAGGCTTGTCTGCTCACCCGCCAGGGCGGGCGGGACTGGGAGCTGAGGCTTGGGCTTTGGTCAGAGTGCAGGGAGAGGACTGGGGCTGGCTGCGTGAACACAGCCTGAAGGGGCTAGTGTGCCACAGCTAGCCAGGAGGGAGTCCGGGAAAAAGTCTGTACCTGCCTAAGAGGCAAGAAACCATTGTTTCAGGGTGCACGAGGAGGGGATTCAGAGCACCACCTAAATGAGCTCCAGAGACGGGCGCGAGCCGCGGCTATCAGCATGGACCCCAGAGACGGGCATGAGACGCTAAGGCTGCTACTGCAGCCACCAAGAAGCCTGTGTGCAAGCACAGGTCACTAACCACACCTCCCTTCCGGGGAGCCTGTGCAGCCCGCCACTGCCAGGGTCCCATGATCCAGGGACAACTGCCCTGGGAGAACGCAGCACGATTCACCTCACACTGGTGCAACGTCCCGCCGGCCTCTGCCGCCCCGCACTCCATACCCCTCCCTCCCCCCGGCCTGAGTGAGCCAGAATCCCCAAAGCAGCTGCTACTTTAACTCCATCCCGTCTGAGCGAAGAACAGATGCTCTCCAGCGACCTACACGCAGAGGCGGGGCCAAATCCAAAGCTAAGCGGGGGAGCTGTGAGAACAAAGAAGAGAAAAGGAAATCTCTCCCAGCTGCCTCAGAAGCAGCGGATTAAAGCTCCACAATCAACTTGATGTACCCCGCATCTGTGGAATACACGAATAGACAACGAATCATCCCAAATTGAGGAGGTGGACTGTGAGAGCAAGATTTATTATTTTTTCCCCTTTTCCTCTTTTTGTGAGTGTGTATGTGTACACTTCTGTGTGAGATTTTGTCTGTATAGCTTTGCTTCCACCATTTGTCCTAGGGTTCTATCCGTCCGTTTTAGGGTGTTTTTTGTTTGTTTTGTTTTCTTTGTTTTTTAAAATTTTTTTTCTTAATAATTATTTTTTATTTTAATAACTTTATTTTATCTTACTTTATTTTATTTTATCTTCGTTCTTTCCTTTTTCCGTCCTTCCCTCCTCCCCCCTCCTTTCTTTCTTTCTTTCTTTTCTTTCTTTTTTCTTTCTTTCTTACTTTTTCTCCCTTTTATTCTGAGCCATGTGGATGAAAGGCTCTTGGTGCTACACCCATGAGTCAGTGCTGTGCCTCTGAGGTGGGAGAGCCAACTTCAGGACATTGGTCCACAAGAGACCTCCCAGCTCCAAATAATATCAAACAGTGAAAATCTCCCAGAATTCTCCATCTCAACACCAGCACCAAGCTTCACTCAACGACCAGCAAGCTACAGTGCTGGACCCCTATGCCAAACAACTAGCAAGACAGGAACACAACCCCACCCATTAACAGAGAGGCTGCCAAAAATCATAATGAGTCCACAGACACCCCAAAACACACCACCAGACATGAACCTGCCTACCAGAAAGACAAGATCCAGCTTCATCCACCAGAACACAGGCACTAGTCCCCTCCACAAGGAAGCCTACACAACCCACTGAACCAACTTTAGCCACTGGGGACAGACACCAAAAACAATGGGAACTATGAACCTGCAGCCTGCAAAAAGGAGACCCCAAACACAGTAAGATGAGCAAAATGAGAAGACAGAAAAACACACAGCAGATGAAGGAGCAAGATAAAAACCCACCAGACCTAACAAATGAAGAGGAAATAGGCAGTCTACCTGAAAAAGAATTCAGAATAATGATAGTACAGATGATCCAAATCTTGGAAATAGAATAGACAAAATGCAAGAAACATTTAACAAGGATCTAGAAGAATTAAAGATGAAACAAGCAATGATGAACAACACAATAAATGAAATTAAAAATACTCTAGATGGGATCAATAGCAGAATAACTGAGGCAGAAGAACAGATAAGTGACCTGGAAGATAAAATAGTGGAAATAACTACTGCAGAGCAGAATGAAGAAAAAAGAATGTAAAGAACTGAGGACAGTCTCAGAGACCTCTGGGACAACATTAAACACACCAACATTCGAATTATAGGGGTTCCAGAAGAAGAAGAAAAAAGAAAGGGACTGAGAAAATATTTGAAGAGATTATAGTTGAAAACCTCCCTAACATGGGAAAGGAAATAGTTAATCAAGTCCAGAAAGCACACAGACTCCAATACAGGATAAATCCAAGGAGAAACATGCCAAGACACATATTAATCAAACTGTCAAAAATTAAACGCAAAGAAAACATTAAAAGCAGCAAGGGAAAAACAACAAATAACACATAAGGGAATCCCCATAAGGTTAACAGCTGATCTTTCAGCAGAAACTGTGCAAGCCAGAAGGGAGTGGCAGGACATATTTAAAGTGATGAAGGAGAAAAACCTGCAACCAAGATTACTCTACCCAGCAAGGATCTCTTTCAGATTTGATGGAGAAATTAAAACCTTTACAGACAAGCAGAAGCTGAGAGAGTTCAGCACCACCAAACCAGCTTTACAACAAATGCTAAAGGAACTTCTCTAGGCAGGAAACACAAGAGAAGGAAAAAACCTACAATAACGAACCCAAAACAATTAAGAAAATGGGAATAGGAACATACATATAGATAATTACCTTAAATGTAAATGAACTAAATGCTCCCACCAAAAGACACAGGTTGGCTGAATGGATACAAAAAAAAGACCCATATATATTCTGTCTGCAAGAGACCCACTTCACACCTAGAGACACACACAGGCTGAAAGTAAGGGAATGGAAAAAGATATACCATGCAAATGGAAACCAAAAGAAAGCTGGAGTAGCAATTCTCATATCAGACAAAATAGACTTTAAAACAAACACTATTACAAGAGACAAAGAAGGAGACTACATAATGATCAAGGGATCGATCCAAGAAGAAGATATAACAATTGTAAATATTTATGCACCCAACATAGGAGCACTTCAATGCATAAGGCAAATACTAACAGCCATAAAAGGGGAAATAGACAGTAACACATTTATAGTAGGGGACTTTAACACCCCACTTTCACCAATGGACAGATCATGCAAAACGAAAATAAATAAGGAAACACAAGCTTTAGATAATACATTAAACAAGATGGACTTAATTGATATTTATAGGACATTCCATCCAAAAACAATACAATACACATTTTTCTCAAGTGCTCATGGAACATTCTCCAGGATAGATCATATCTTGGGTCACAAATGAAGCCTTGGCAAATTTAAGAAAATTGAAATTGTTATCAAGTATCTTTTCCGACCACAACGCTATGAGACTCGATATCAATTACAGGAAAATACCTGTAAAAAATACAAACACATGGAGGCTAAACAATACACTACTTAATAACGAAGTGATCACTGAAGAAATCAAAGAGGAAATCAAAAAATACCTAGAAACAAATGACAATGCAGACACGACGACCCAAAACCTATGAGATGCAGCAAAGCAGTTCTAAGAGGGAAGTTTATAGAAATACGATCCTACCTTAGGACACAGGAAACATCTCGAATAAACAACCTAACCTTGCACCTAAAGCAATTAGAGAAAGAAGAACAAAAAAAAAACCCAAAGTTAGCAGAAGGAAAGAAATCATAAAAATCAGATCAGAAATAAATGAAAAAGAAATGAAGGAAACGATAGCAAAGATCAATAAAACTAAAAGCTGGTTCTTTGAGAAGATAAACAAAATTGATAAACCATTAGCCAGACTCATCAAGAAAAACAGGGAGAAGACTTAAATCAATAGAATTAGAAATGAAAAAGGAGAAGTAACAACTGACACTGCAGAAATACAAAAGATCATGAGAGATTACTACAAGCAACATTATGCCAATAAAATGGACAACTTGGAAGAAATGGACAAATTCTTAGAAATGTACAACCTGCCAAGACTGAATCAGGAAGACATAGAAAATATGAACAGACCAATCAGAAGCACTGAAATTGAAACTGTGATTAAAAATCTTCCAACAAACAAAAGCCCAGGACCAGATGGCTTCACAGGCGAATTCTATCAAACATTTAGAGAAGAGCTAACATCTATCCTTCTCAAACTCTTCCAAAATATAGCAGAGGGAGGAACACTTCCAAACTCATTCTACGAGGCCACCATCACCCTGATACCAAAACCAGACAATGAGGTCACAAAGAAAGAAGACTACAGGCCAATATCACTGATGAACACAGACGCAAAAATCCTCAACAAAATACCAGCAAACGGAATCCAACAGCATATTAGAAGGATCATACACCATGATCAAGTGGGGTTTACCCCAGGACTGCAAGGATTCTTCAAATTATGCAAATCAATCAACATGATACACCATATTAACAAACTGAAGGAGAAAAACCATATGATCATCTCAACAGATGCAGAGAAAGCTTTTGACAAAAGTCAACACCCATTTACGATAAAAACCCTACA
This sequence comes from Globicephala melas, assembly GCF_963455315.2. NCBI lineage: Eukaryota > Metazoa > Chordata > Mammalia > Artiodactyla > Delphinidae > Globicephala > Globicephala melas. The sequence goes on from NC_083317.1 coordinate 27,448,591, forward strand.
GAAAGTAGGCATAGAGGGAACTTTCCTCAACATAATAAAGGCCATATATGACAAACCCACAGCCAACATCATCCTCATTTGTGAAAAACTGAAAGCATTTCCACTAAGATCAGGAAGAAGACAAGGTTGCCCACTCTCACCACTTTTATTCAACATAATTTTGGAAGTTTTAGCCACAGGAATCAGAGAAGAAAAGAAAATAAAAGGAATACAAATTGGAAAAGAAGAAGTAAAGCTGTCACTGTTTGCAGATGACATGATACTATACATAGAGAATCCTAAAGATGCTACCAGAAAACTACTAGAGCTAACCAATGAATTTGGTAAAGTAGCAGGATACAAAATTAATGCACAGAAATCTCTTGCATTCCTATACACTAATGATGAAAAATCTGAAAGTGAAATCAAGAAAACACTCCCATTTACCATTGCAACATAAAGAATAAAATATCTAGGAATAAACCTACCTAAAGAGACAAAAGACCTGTATGCAGAAAATTATAAGACACTGATGAAAGAAATTAAAGATGATACAAATAAAGGGAGAGATATATCATGTTCTTGGATTGGAAGAATCAACATTGTGAAAATGACTCTACTACCCAAAGCAATCTACAGATTCAATGCAATTCCTATCAAACTACCACTGGCATTTTTCACAGAACTAGAAAAAAAATTTCACAATTTGTATGGAAACACAAAAGACCCCGAATAGCCAAAGCAATCTTGAGAGCGGAAAACAGAGCTGGAGGAATCAGGCTCCCTGACTTCAGGCTATACTACAAAGCTACAGTAATCAAGACAGTATGGTACTGGCACAAAAACAGAAATATAGATCAATGGAACAGGATAGAAAGCCCATAGATAAACCCACGCACATACGGTCACCTTATCTTTGATAAAGGAGGCAGGAATGTACAGTGGAGAAAGGACAGCCTCTTCAATAAGTGGTGCTGGGAAAACTGGACAGCTACATGTAAAAGCATGAGATTAGATCACTCCTTAACACCATACACAAAAATAAGTTCAAAATGGATTAAGGACCTAAATGTAAGGCCAGAAACTATCAAACGCTTAGAGGAAAACATAGGCAGAAGACTCTATGACATAAATCACAGCAAGATCCTTTTTGACCCACCTCCTAGGGAAATGGAAATAAAAACAAAAATAAACAAATGGGACCTAATGAAACGTCAAAGCTTTTGCACAGCAAAGGAAACCATAAACAAGACCAAAAGACAACCCTCAGAATGGGAGAAAATATTTGCAAATGAAGCAACTGACAAAGGATTAATCTCCAAAATTTACAAGCAGCTCATGCAGCTCAATATCCAAAAAACAAACAACGCAATCCAAAAATGGGCAGAAGACCTAAATAGACATTTCTCCAAAAAAGATATACAGACTGCCAACAAACACATGAAAGAATGCTCAACATTATTAATCATTAGAGAAATGCAAATCAAAACTACAATGAGATATCATCTCACACCAGTCAGAATGGCCATCATCAAAAAATCTAGAAACAATAAATGCTGGAGAGGGTGTGGAGAAAAGGGAACACTCTTGCACGGCTGGTGGGAATGTGAATTGGTACAGCCACTATGGAGAACAGTATGGAGGTTCCTTAAAAATCTAAAAAGAGAACTACCATATGACCCAGCAATCCCACTACTGGGCATATACCCTGAGGAAACCATAATTCAAAAACAGTCATCTATCAAAATGTTCATTGCAGCTCTATTTACAATAGCCTGGAGATGGAAACAACCTAAATGTCCATCATCGGATGAAGGGATAAAGAAGATGTGGCACATATATACAATGTAATATTACTCAGCCATAAAAAGAAACGAAATTGAGCTATTTGTAATGAGGTGGATGGACCTAGAGTCTGTCATACAGAGTGAAGTAAGTCAGAAAGAGAAAGACAAATACCGTATGCTAACACACATATATGGAATTTAAGAAAAAAAAATGTCATGAAGAACCTAGGGGTAAGACAGTAATAAAGACACATACCTACTAGAGAATGGACTTGAGGATATGGGGAGGGGGAAGGGTAAGCTGTGACAAAGCAAACAAGTGGCATGGACATATATACACTATCAAACGCAAAATAGATAGCTAGTGGGAAGCTGCATAGCACAGGGAGATCAGCTCGGTGCTTTGTGACCACCTAGAGGGCTGGGATATCGAGGGTGGGAGGGAGGGAGACGCAAGAGGGAAGAGATATGGGAACATATGTATATGTGTAACTGATTCACTTTGTTATTAAGCAGAAACTAACACACCATTGTAAAGCAATTATACTCCAATAAAGATGTTAAAAACAAAAAAACAGCAAAACAAGACACATATATATGCTGTCTACAAGACACCCACTTCAGGCCTAGGGACACATACAGACTGAAAGTGAGGGGATGGAAAAAGATATTCCATGCAAATGGAAATCAAAAGAAAGCTGGAGTAGCAATTCTCATATCAGACAAATAGACTTTAAAATAAACACTATTACAAGAGACAAAGAAGGACACAATATAATGATTAAGGGACCAATCCAAGAAGAAGATGTAAAAATTGTAAATATTTATGCACCCCAACATAGGAGCACCTCAATACATAAGGCAAATACTAACAGCCAAAAAAGGGGAAATCAACAGTAACACAATCATAGTAGGGGACTTTAACACCCCACTTTCACCAATGGACAGATCATCCAAAACGAAAATAAATAAGGAAACCAAAGCTTTAAATGTTACATTAAACATGATGGACTTAACTGATATTTATAGTACATTCCATCCTAAAACAGTGGAATACACTTTCTTCTCAAGTGCTCATGGGACATTCTCCAAGATAGATCCTATCTTGGGTCACAAATCAAGCCTTGGTAAATTTAAGAATATTGAAATCATAACAAGTATCTGTTCCAACCACAACACTTTGAGACTAGATATCAATTAAAGGAAAAAATTCTGTAAAAAATACAAACACATGGAGGCTAAACATTACGCTTCTAAATAACCAAGAGATCACTGAAGAAATCAAAGAAGAAATCATAAAATACCTAGAAACAAATGACAATGAAAACACGGCCACCCAAAAACATGTAGAATGCAGCAAAAGCAGTTCTAAGACGGAAGTTTATAGCAATACAATCCTACCTTAGGAAACAAGAAACATCTCAAATAAACAACCAAACCTTTCACCTAAAGCAATTAGAGAAAGAAGAACAAAAAAAAAAAAAACCCAAAGTTAGCAGGAGGAAAGAAATCATAAAGATCAGATCAGAAATAAAAGAAAAAGAAATGAAGGAAATGATAGCAAAGATCAATAAAACTAAAAGCTGGTTCTTTGAGAAAATAAACAAAATTGATAAACCATTAGCCAGACTCATCAAGAAAAAAAGGGAGAAGATTCAATTCAATAGAAGTAGAAAGGAAAAAGGATAAGTAACAACTGACATTGCAGAAACACAAAGGATCATGAGAGATTACTGCAAGCAACTATATGACATAAAAAGGACAACCACGAAGAAATGGACAAATTCTTAGAAAAGCACAACCTTCTGAGACTCAACCAACAAAAAACAGAAAATATAAACCAACCAATCATAAGCACTGAAATTGAGACTGTGACTAAAAATCTTCCAATCAACGAAAGTCCAGGACCAGGTGGCTTCACAGGCAAATTCTATCAAACACTGAGAGAAGAGTATCCTTCTCAAACTCTTCCAAAATATAGCAGAGGCAGAAACACTCCCAAACTCATTCTGTGAGGCCACCATCACCCTGATATGAAAACCAGAGAAAGCTGTCACAAGAAAGAAAACTACAGTCCAATATCACTGATGAACATAGATGCAAAAATCCTCAACAAAATACTACAAAACAGAATCCAACAGCACATTAAAAGGATCATAAACCAAGATCAAGTGGGGTTTATCCCAGGAATACAAGGACTCTTCAATATATGCAAATCAATCAATGTGATAAACCATATTAACAAACTGAAGGAGAAAAACCATATGATCATCTCAATAGATGCAGAAAAAGCTTTCGACAAAATTCAACACCCATTTATGATAACAACCCTCGAGAAAGCAGGCATAGAGGGAACTTACCTCAACATAATAAAGGCCATATATGACAAAACCACAGCCAACATCGTTCTCCATGGTGAAAAACTGAAACCCTTTCCTCTAAGATCAGGAACAAGACAAGGTTGTCCACTGTCACCACTACTATCCAACATAATTTTGGAAGCTTTAGCCACAGCAATCAGAGAAGAAAAAGAAATAAAAGGAGTTCAAATCAGAAAAGAAGTAAAGCTGTCACTGTTTGCAGATGACATGATACTATACATAGAGAATCCTAAAGATGCTACCAGAAAACTACTAGAGCTAATCAATGAATTTGGTAAAGTAGCAGGATACAAAATGAATGCACAGTAATCTCTTGCATTCCTATACACTAATGATGAAAAATCTGAAAGAGAAATTAAAGAAACACTCCCATTTACCATTGCAACAAAAAGAATAAAATACCTAGGAATAAACCTACCTAAGGAGACAAAAGACCTGTATGCAGTAAACTATAAGACACTGATGAAAGAAATTAAAGATGTTACAAACAGATGGAGAGATATACCATGTTCTTGGATTGGAAGAATCAACATTGTGAAAATGACTCTACTACCCAAAGCAATCTACAGATTCAGTGCAATCCCTGTCAAACTGCCAATGGCATTTTTCACAGAATTAGAACAAAAAATTTCACAATTTGTACGGAAACACAAAAGATCCCGTATAGCCAAAGCAATCTTGAGAAAGAAAAACTGAGCTGGAGGAATCAGGCTGCAGGACTTCACACTATTACTACAAGGCTACAGTAATCCAGACAGTATGGTGGTGGCATAAAAACAGAAATATAGATCAATGGAACAGGACAGAAAACCCAGAGATAAACCCACTCACACATGGTTACCTTATTTTTGATAAAGGAGGCAAGAATATACAATGGAGAAAAGACAGTCTCTTCAATAAGTGGTGCTGGGAAAACTGGACAGCTACACATAAAAGAACGAAATTAGAACACTCCCTAACACCATACACAAAAATAAACTCAAAATGGATTAAAGACCTAAATGTAAGGCCAGACACCATAAAACTCTTGGAGGAAAACATAGACCGAACACTGTATGACATAAATCACAGCAAGATCATTTTTGACCCATCTCATAGAGAAATGGAAATAAAAACAAAAAAAACCCAAATGGGACCTAAAGAAACTTAAAAGCTTTTGCACAGCAAAGGAAAATATAAACAAGAGGAAAAGACAACCCTCAGTATGGAAGAAAATATTTGCGAAGGAAGCAACTGACAAAGAATTAATCTCCAAAATTTACAAGCAGCTCCTGCAGCTCAGTATCGAAAAAACAAACAACCCAATCCAAAAATGGGCAGAAGGCCTAAATAGACATTTCTCCAAAGAAGATATACAGATTGCCAACAAACACATGATAGGATGCTCAATGTCACTAATCATTAGAGAAATGCAAATCAAAACTACAATGAGGTATCACCTCACACCAGTCAGAATGGCCATCATCAAAAAATCTACAAACAATAAATGCCAGAGAGGGTGTGGAGAATAGGGAACCCTCTTGCACTTTTGTTGGGAATGTAAATTGATACAGCCACTATGGAGAACACTATGGAGGTTCCTTAAAAAACTATAAATAGAACTACCATACGACCCAGCAATCCCACTACTGGGCATATACCCTGAGAAAACCATAATTCAAAAGGAGTCATGGACCACAATGTTCAATGCAGCTCGATTAACAAGAGCCAGGACAGGGAAGCAACCTAAGTGTCCATCGAGAGATGAATGGAGAAAGAAGATGTGGCTCATATACACAATGGAATATTACTCAGCCATAAAAAGAAACAAATTTGAGTTATTTGTAGTGAGGTGGATGGACCTAGAGTCTGTCATACAGAGTGAAGTAAGTCAGAAAGAGAAAAACAAATACCGTATGCTAACACATATATATGGAATCTAAAAAAAAGAAGGGGGGTTCTGAAAAACCTAGGGGCAGGAGAGGAATAAAGATGCAGATGTAGAGAATGGACTTGAGGACATGGGGAGGGGAAAGGGTAAGCTGGGATGAAGTGAGAGAGTGGCATGGACATATATACACTACCAAATGTAAAACAGAGAGCTAGTGGGAAGCAGCCGCATAGCACAGGGAGATCAGCTTGGTGCTTTGTGACCACCTGGAGGGGTGGGATAGGGAGGGTGGGAGGGAGATGCAAGAGGGAGGAGATATGGGGATATATACACACCATTGTAAAGCAATTATACTCCAATAAAGATGTTTTAAAAAAGAATAAAGAAGGAGAACAAAACAAAATTTTGCAAAGTAGAACAAAATTTTGAGAGTTTGGTAACTGGTGACTGACGTACAGGATCTGAGAAAACTAGATCCTAAGCCAGCAGTAGATAAAGACAAAAGAAATTTTAAAGAAGCAGATGCATTAGATGCTTTGGGAAATGTGGACAGAGAGGGATAGAGCTTAAAAAAAAAGGTTAGATTATGTTTACAAACAAGTTAAATCCCTATACCTCTTCCTTTACTCCATGTTTGTGTGCAAATTCCCCTTTCTCACTATACATACGACTGAAGCCTTATTATCTAAAGAAGGTGAAAAAAAGTTGACATACTTGAGGATGGATTCCCATACTCTAAGGAGGTGCTTTAAGTCAATGTATATATTCTAGAGACTGAGACTCTTCCCACACTATTTTCTTGCCTAACTAGGTTGGGTCTCAAAGTGCTAGCTTCTATACCTTCTCTTCTGAGCAATCTGACTTAGCAATAAAATAAAATAAAATATACATACAATGTGGAAGTGATAACTAGGTATATAACAAAAATTATCATCTGCTTCCATAGATTTGCCATTGGGAAGGGGCTGTACAGCCAGAGTCCTATTTCTCATCATCTTACAAATGTATATGCAAAATGATGGTGATGAAACATGAGTGGAACCAATGTGCACCTCTTCTAGGCCTGGCAGGTCCATAAAACCTTTTCAGGTAGCTTTCCTGCATGTTCCTTTCTCTTTTGACCTGGCTGAAATATAGACAAGCTCCAAGGTGACCTTGAACAGCATGTATTAAAAATGGCAAAGCCTCTGTTGGTATAGGCCACTAAATAATTGTGTGGAGAAGGGATGTTCTCCAAAATAATTTTGGGTTCAATACTATTATATGAGCAAGAAATAATTTTTATGTGTATTTTAGTCATTAAACACTTCGGCTTTACTAGGTACAGTAGATAGCATACCTAAGTAATATACACACTTTCACCAGCCATATTATATATAGTGAAAATCACAGTTAATAAGCCTCATTCCTGAACTCAGAGATTCTTTCAGCTTTATAGTCACTATCTCTTAATCTTAAGCAGAAAAGAAATACACAGGACACTGAAAGTATAGCATGGAAGACAGTAAATAAAACAAGTAACAAGAAAAAAGGCAAAATGGAGGCAATAAGACTATATAAGAAGAATAAAACTTTTTAAAGGACTATCATTAATGTTGTCAGAAAAATATTAAAAAAACTATTATGTCCATGAGATAATAACAAGATGCTACAAAAAGAACATCTATATAATCAGAAAAATTAATTTAATTGAAAATTAAATTAATGTCATAATAATGAAAATAAAAAGCTAAAAAAGTTGGAAGTTAAACTTGAGAAAATGCTTTCATAAAGTAGAGAAAAAGACAAATGTACAACAGAAGAGAAACTATGAGAAAGAAGAGAAATTTAGGAAATGCAAAATTCAAACAACTGGAGTCCATGGAAAGAGAAATAAAGAAGATTAAGAAGGAAATTCATCAATGACATAATTCAAGGAAATATTCTGGAACTAAAGAACATGAGTCTCCAGAAAGAGTTCCCTGAGAAATCCATGAGTATGGATTCACACCACAGCATATTAGTGCAGAATTCCAAACACTTGAGATAGGAACTTCTAGCTCTGGTTACAGATGGAGTAACTAGCATGGAACAATGCTCCTGCTGAAAACAATTATAAAGTTGGATAAAATATAAAAATTAACTATTTTTAAGAACAACATAACCAAGTAAAACATTAAAAAATAAATGACACCAAGCATAAGCATATGCATCATTTAACTAGATGATGCCAAATGTACAGGTATTTGGAAACATTTGGAAACATTTTATTCACTTTTTTTTTCAGATTCTTCCAGATGGTTAAGATCATGTAGACATTTCCTCAGTTAATATTTAAGAAATGTTAAAATTTGTAGCATCCTCCTCCTTCAATATGGAGGTATAGAAATTAGAGTATTTACCTACACTTATTTCTCCCTAAAATAATTAGCAATGATATTTCTGAGGTGGAAATTAAGTAAAATAAATAGTAAAGTAAAACAATGGGAAAAGCACAGGCATGGGAAGGAAGCATAGGTTTGAATGTTGGCTTTGAGGTGGCACATTCATCTATAAAACAGAGAAAATAAACCTATTTTAGAATGTTATTGTGATGATTAAATGAAATATGTTAAAATATCTTCCTTAATGTCCAGCCTAACATATATACTTGATGTATGTCATTTCCCTCAGTCTCCCTGATAATCGATATCCTAATCCAAACAGCTTTTAGAATAATTTTTTTTCTATTTATCTAATTCAGAATTTTGAAGATAAATATACCAGGGTGGTGAAGAAGTATGATAAAAGCTCAGAAAATTTTAAAATCCTTTTTAGGGTTAAAAGAAGAGATGAATTAGTCCCTTCCATGAATTCATCTAAAGCATATGCAGGTCAGGAAAACGATGCAGTCTGGCTCTTACACTGAGAACCTCCTTTCAGTCTTAGAGAAAACATGATTCTCACCTGAATCAACAAAGTAGAATTTGGACAAAGATGATCTTATCAACATCTGAATTTTGAGAATGATATTAACTCTTCAAGGACTTATTTTTTTAACCTTTTATCTTAATAAGAGGTTGCTGATGTAACAGCCCATCCAAGTGTCTTAATCAAAAGTCACCACTGTGTAAGTCAACTTGCCTTTTTCAGGTCTTCAGACTCCGGCCTAGAGTAGATAAAGCCTATAGAATTATATATTAAAGCAGATAAATTTATAGCTTTGTTTTACCCACTGGGACTTGCTGCTGAAAGTTTTGTCCCTACTCTATACATAGAAAAGGAACCATGGTTGTGGGCAACATCCCGACTCCTGGCAATGGCTGTTCAGGCTACCTTGCCTGAAGTGATGAGGAATTGCACCTTCATCTTTGTTGGGGGAGGGGAACCCTTACCTTTCTTCCTCAGTGGGATTTGCCAAGAGCAGGTGTTCACATTCATTAAGGCTGTCTCTGTCTAAAAGACTTCTTTTCCAAAGGAGAAAGCACCTGATTTACTCTCCTAAACCAAACATTGATTTTTCATCAGCTGAATCAACTTTTCTTTCAGCTACGCTTTCCAGAAGGTATCGCCACATTAAGTAAGGCTTTCAAAAAGCGAAGTCCCTGAAAACGTAATATTGGAACCTCCCTGAGATGCCTTCATGATCCACAACAGAGACTTTGCTCCCTTAGGACCCAATGGGAAAAGTCTCTTTTTATCTTTTCCGAAACCGTGGTTAAAAGAATTGTCTTCTGTATTCCTCAGTGTCTTCTAAGCAAGGTCACTTCAATAAATCCCAAAGCTAGCACAGTCTAAAGTAAAATGTTATATCTTCGAATGTACTTAGATGCTGTCATCAGAATATAAAAACTATGTAGTCAAAAATGTTTCTCTTTTTGCCTTTGATGTCAGAAATAGTGAAGCAAAATGTGTTTTGCCAGTTTTGTAGTTTGTACTTGCTCTGCTTCCCTCAGTGGGATATTTGTACCTTTAAATGTCTCCTTTTGTTCAGTGCTTTAACTTCTAAACTTTTGAGTCTTTTCTTAAATAGATGGGGCAATGTATTCATTTCTTATTGCTGCTGTCACAAATTACCACAAATTTAGTGGCTTAAAACAATTTATCATCTTGCAGTTCTGGAGTTGAGAAGTTCAAAGTGGGTCTCAGCGAGCTAAAACCAAGGTGCTGGCTGGGTTGTTTCTCCTGGAGGCTCTAGGGGAGAATCTGGGTTTTGTTTTGTTTTGTTCTGTTTCTGTCTTTTCCAGCTTCTAGAGGCCACTCACCCACATTCCCTGCTTCATGGCCTCTACCTCCCTTTTCAAAGCCAGCAAACAACACTGTATCTCTCTGACCATTCTTCCCGAATCACATCTCCCTAAGACTCTGAAAACTTCTACCTCCCTCTTCACTTTTAAGGACCCTGGTGATTACATTGGGTCCAACCAGATAATCCAGGATAACCTCAGCATCTGTTGATCAGCATCCTCAATTCCATTTGCAATCATAATATCTCTTTGTGATGAAATGTAACGTATTTCCAGGTTTTGGGAACTGGGACATGGACACCTTTGGGGGCCCATTATTCTGCCTACCACATGGAACACGTCTTAAATTAACAATGCAGAATTAACACTCACCAAATATATAAAATCTGGGTTGGGGAATAGTCTAGGCTCAAAAATAATAACCCAAATCCCCCTCAAAAAGGAGTGAGTAGCATTTGAAGTAAGATTACTAGACAGAAATCATCAGCCTGGGGATGGGCATGGGAATGGATAGTTCAGTCAGACAGACAGCAGGAGAGGCCTGGGAAGCAGACCTTCGGCCACTAATAAAAAGGGCCAGGGGCTTCCCTGGTGGCGCAGTGGTTGAGAGTCCACCTGCCGATGCAGGGGACACGGGTTTGTGCCCCGGTCCAGGAGGATCCCACATGCCGCGGAGTGGCTGGGCCCATGAGCCATGGCCGCTGAACCGGCGCGTCCGGAGCCTGTGCTCCGCAACGGAAGAGGCCACAACAGTGAGAGGCCTGCGTACCACACACAAAAAAAGGGCCAGGATGTCAAACTCCATGCCACTCCCTGGTCTTCCTCATCTTCCTCACCAGACCCAAGTCTTTTGTTTTTCACTGGCCACAGCTCTCTCTCAGGCCCTCATTCTAAGTCTTAGTACCTGATTGGCTGATGCTGGGATTCAGGAATGTAAAGGCAAATATTAAACAGAGCACCTGAGGGAGGTCTTTACCCACAGCACTAGTGGCTGCATAATTGATGTACTTAATTACCAAACATTTAATCCTAACCTAAATATTCAGGCTACCAGATTAGAATATTTATTCATTTACCAATGACATGGACTGCTGAATCCAAACATAAAAAGAATTCAGATAGATCCGGGGATCAAAAATATGGACATGTCACTGAAAATGTATGGCAGACAGCTAATGGACCTAATATCCATTCCCGTCTTTTTCCTTAGTAAGTACGGTAGTTTCCTTTTGCTGCTGTACATATTTACTACAAACTTGGTGGCTTAAAACAACACAAATTTATTCTCTTATGGTTCTGGAGGTCAGAAGTTGACATGAATTTTAAGGGGCTTAAAGTGTTTGCATGACTGGCTCCTTCTGGAGGCTCCAAGGGAAATTCTATTTCCTTGTCTTTTCCCACTTCCAGAGTCCACCTGCATTCTTTAGGTCCTCACCCCTTATTCATTTTCAAACACTTCAACCTCTGCTTCCACTACCCATTTCCTTCTTTGAACTTGCAGCACACATTCCAGGACCATTGTGATTACATTGAGCCCAACTGGATAACCCCAGATAATCATCTCATCTGAAGATTCATCTAAAGTAGTATATTTGCAGGTTATGGGGATTAGGACATTAATATATTTGGGGGTTGGGGATAGTATTCTGTCTAGCACAGTAAAATAATCCTGACTTTTAGCTTAGTACAAGGCTAGAGGCAATGAAGATTACATACCACAGTCTCATTTGTGATTAGGTATGACTATATGACTAAGTTTTGCCTAATGAGATATAAGCTGAAGTGCTCTGTGAAAATTTCAGGAAGTTTGCCTAAGGGAAATTGGTATGCTCTCTGACTTCCTCCATCCTGATGGCTGGAATACAAATACAATGGCTGGAACATCAGCAGCCATCTTGGATCAAAGAGTCAACCTTTGCAATGGAAGCCATGTATAGTGTAACAACAAGATAGAAAAACTTGGGGCTTCCCTGGTGGCGCAGTGGTTGAGAGTCCGCCTGCCGATGCGGGGGACGCGGGTTTGTGCCCCGGTCTGGGAGGATCCCGCATGCCGCAGAGCGGCTGGGCCCGTGAGCCATGGTCACTGAGCCTGTGCACCCGGAGCCTGTGCTCCGCGACGGTGAGAGGCCCACGTACCGCAAAAAAAAAAAAAAAAAAAAAAAAGAGATTGAAAAACTTGGAGTCTCTTTTGGAACAATGAAACAAGCTTGAACTCACTTCTAGACTTCTTGAATATGAGATAAAAATATATTTCTGTCTGTTTAAGCCATGATTATTTGAAATTTCCCATTATACCCAGATTTAATGCTAACTAATACAAATGTATTTTTGCATTATATAAACTAGTATTAAACTTTCATATTTTAAAAAACTTATATCATTGGCTCTGTGTGTACAAAATATTTTTTGTAAGTAGAGGAACTTTATGATAATGACAGCTAATGTGTTTATATGCAAGGAGCCAAAAGGAAGTCTCTAGATAAAGTTGGATTTAGAAGATTAAACATAAATTTATATCATTGGTTCACTTCATTATCACTACAATGAGTAAAGTAAAATCTTTTTTTTTTTTTTTTAGGCCACAGCTTGCAGAATCTTAGTTCCCCCACCAGGGACTGAACCTGGGCCAAGGCAGTGAAAGCGCCAAGTCCTAACCAATGGAGCCAGGGAATTTCCGGTAAACTCTTAACAAATTCATAGCTTCAAATGATTGGTCTAAATGCTAGCAACAAATACTGACCAAAGAACAATGCCAACTGAAAAAAAATTCCTTTATGGGCCTTTGCATAGGTCTTGTCTCCTTGATGAGGACCAGCCTGATCCATCTTTTTAATCTGTGTACTAGAAAAAAAAAAAAAAAAGCTATGATTAAAAAATTTTAAAAGAAGAAGCACACCAGGACTGATATATATATATTTTATCTTCCCTTTACCTAGTGGGATCTTGAATATATACTGCCTCTAGACTTTTACACTCAAATTTATGAGCTCATAAAAAGAAAAATTATTTATTTGAACATGTCAACTTAGTACACATGTATTCCCAGATAGAACTTCTCAAGCCAATTATTTCTATATTCAATTATATATGTTTCTATATTTAATTATATATGTATGTGTATATGTATATACACACACACTTCACTGAAATATGTAGTATCCCCAAGTAAAATACAAAAGCATAACGAAATTCTGTCTGCCATACATTTATCCCATTCCTACTCATTGTAGCATCGTTGGAGGGAGAGCAGCTGGTTACCATCTTCTTAGTAATGTTTAATTTGTATATCTGTATATAATAGGCATAATATATTTCATACATGTGATATATATATATACATTTATAGTAATAGTATTTGTGAAAGTTGTACTTTTGCTTCTCTATATATAAATTCTTCAAATGTTACATCTACATATGAATAAAATTTTAAAAGCAAATAATACAGAAGATGATATTTAGGAGAAAATGTAATAAAATATTGTATTTAACTCACAGGAACAAACTTAGAGTCAAGATGACCAAAAGCATAAGAAATAAACCATTACAAGTTACAGATTGACTGGAATAATCCCTAAAATTTGATTATTTTGCATCTACATAGATTATACCAGAGAAAACAGAATTCTAAAATGAATAGTAGTGGAACAGACACTGACACATCCACCAACTTACAAAGAATTGATGCTCCAAAAGTTTATCTGTAAGGTGGCAACCCAAAACTCAGAGCATGTTTTTGTTGTTTTTCCCTAACACTGTACCATAAAACATTTCAAGGTTTCAACAAAGTTGAAAGAATTTTACAATGAGTAAGTGTGTTCTCCCCCACCAATATTCTCTCATTAACATTTACTATATTCACTATATCATGCATCTCAAAATAATTAAATAATTACATTTTCCTTCTAATGGCAGGCTGCTGTTCTAAGTCACATAAATTGAATTAAGCTTACAGCATGGCACTAATTTACATTAAGTTGTTTAACCTTCTCCAAGATAGAGTTTAAGGGGTAGTGTTACATTTGTGTAATAGAAAACTGGGAAATGAAAGAAAATAGAAGAAATAGACTATCCATAATTATATCACCAAAGATAACCACAGTAACAGTTTTAAAAATTTTTAAACACTTAAATTTGCTTCCATAGATCTCATTTTTATATATTAGTAATTATATTTAGCAATTTTCATAACTCTGGTTGTCACTTTAAATTAGTAACAAATAGCATACCGAATGTATGTCCCAAAATTTACTTAGCCATTATTTAACAATTCACTTGTAATGTAATATTTGGGTGGTTTTCAATTCTTGTTATCATAAAAATGCTGCAATGAAGAAGTATTTTGTGCTTTTTCTCCCTCATCTGTTCTTCCTTAGATTCAGAAGTGGAATTACGGTTATTAATAAAAAGCATTCTGGGTCCTGGATACATTTATCCATCCAAGGACATAATGCAACTTGTGAAAATCCTCTCAGTGACTATCATCAGAGAAACAGAAAGCTTATTTTACACCTGGCTGACAGGGAAGGATCTCCTCCCATTCCAGGGTCACACATGCAGGCTCGATATAGAATATTACATCATGAAATATTACATTAAAGTCTGGACATTGCCCGTATATGTCTATCCTCAGCCCCAAGACACATCATTAAAATTCAGCCATCACTACCTAAAACCTAAATATATCTTTTTAAACAAGTTTATGAATACATCACATTGACCGGCTGTTAATCACCTTCTCTATGTGCTACATTTTCTCATTCTTAATGGAAATTCTCATCGATTACTTAATCTTGTTATGCTTTCGCTAAGTGAATTAATATGCTTAGGATATTAAATTGAAGGATCCCTGCTCATCTGCTCAAACTCTGTATTTTCACCAGGGTGACAGATTAATTTCTAAGAAAAAAACATTAGCAATAGTCTCCTCCTTGCTATTAAACATGACATATGAAATGAAAATAATTTGAAACAGCTGAAGCAGGACGTTCCAGGGAAATATGTAAGGACTATGGTCCGTGAAATATGAATTCATATTATTATGTTGAAATAAGGTTTGCTATGTAGTTTAAAGTTCGACGTAACTTTTGGAGAATTGTCCCATAATCACTAGAATGGAATGCATAGCAGTGGAAACAAGTTGCAGCTCTCCACTGATCTGAGCCAAGCACAGAAAAAGGAGACTAGAAACAGGAGAAGTGACTAAAAGGTTAAGAAAAATATATCTGATACATTTTAATTATAATTGCCTTTTCACTACAAATCATTGCCATTTTTCTAAAATCAATTAAATTTTAGTTTTTATGTTTGGAAATCGCTGAGGATACTAGCCTAAGTCTAAAGAGTATTAGAAATTCATTTTCTAATATTTAAATTATTACAAACCAAATTGACTTTTTAAAAGGAAGCACCAAATCCTTAAATATTAGAGCTGCATACTGAAATATTTACAGATAAATTGATATGATATCTAAGATTTGTTCAATTTAAATAATCCAACAAGGTGGGGGAATTGAGAGGAGTAGAGAAGACCAAATTAGCCATTGTTAATAATTGTGGAAACTGGGAAATGAGTACAGGAGGGCTTTTATATTCTCCTCTCTATCTCATATACTCATCACTCATAAAATAGTTCTTTTCTTTTTAAGGAAGCAACTCTAGAGCATTTATTTAAACCACCTCCAGTGATAACATATGTAAACATATGTGAGAGAGAGAAACAAGGAAAGAATATCCAAAATGCTGAAAGTGTTTAGTTTCCTAATAGACAAGAATGCACTCACTCAAGAAAGCAACACTAAAGACAGGAAAGGAAACACTCCACAGATGTCCCGATCAACAGGAAGAACCTAGAGAACAATGGGAAAACTTTAGAAGTAGTTGGGACTTCAGGAATTCTCTATTCTGATTCCTTCTGAGCAAACTGTACCCAAGAATTGAAAGGTGACTTGTACTCCACATAGTTGGTGGTTAGTTTATTGATTAACGAAAGCTGTTGAGCACGTATTATGTGCCAACCACAAAACCAGGTGCTGAGGACACCAAGAAAAGGAGAAACAAAATCATCCCCTTTTGTGAGGGGGACACATATTCAAACCAATAATTACAGTATGTGTATCAAGTAATGTAGCAGGGCTATGAATAATACTAGGGGAAACAGGAAAGAAAAACCTAATTCTTCAGAGTAAGATCATAGCAAATTTATGAAAAGGCTGGAACTAGAATACATGATTTCTTATTTCTAGTGTAACGTTATCTTTGTCATAAACCATTTGGTCCAGAAAGAAAAAAAATCTTACTCAAATTAGATTTTCAAAAAGATATATCATAAGGGTACAGAGAACACAACTGCAAAAAAATACAGAAACAATTGCAGAAAATATAGAAACACAATTGCAGAAAATATTTTAAAACTATAGGAATTTATCAAACAGCAACTCTGGGGCTATCTACTTTCTCATCTCCACGTCATTTTTTCTGCATTTGCTCCCATTTCTTTCTACAAACCAGCTCTCAGCTCACTTATACACTTTTATATGAACCGTATCATGGCTACCCTGAAATGAAGGGAAACGTGTAATTCTAGTCCAATCTGCTATAATTAATGGACTTAGTTACTACCTGATTCCAAATTCCCTTGAGAGGAAATTTTATTAGTCATATTGGCATCAAGCCCCGACCCTAAAATAATCTGCTGTGGGACGGGAAGGTGAGGTCATTGGAGCTAAGCCCTTTTAGGCTGTGGGTGAGGTGTGGTCTCTCAGAAAGGAGCCCTATGATGACGACTATCTTGTGCTGAAGGGCTGTTTCCACTACTTCCTTGAGAAGTGTATTATGGGAATTAATACAACGCTAACAAAAAACACTCTGAAACTGCTAAAAAGGAAAGTTCTCTTGTAATATTAAGTTATACAATGCTAGCATAAGGTTGTCTTTTAGGGAAAAAATCAAATAATAAAACACCATAATTTAAGAGAGAGATTATATCCATTGACTTTGACAAAAGATATTGGTTGATATTTTTTGAAAGGTGATCCAAAATAAAAACAAAGGGAAAAACAACAAAAATAGCACAAAAAGAGGAGGAAGTTTTGACTCATTTTAATGAAATTTCTCCAACCCCAATTCCTTAGTGTTCATAAAGAATAAGAAAATAATAAAATAAAGATACAAAAGCCCTTGTGCTATTACACTTAATCTTTCATAAATCTATGGAATTACATGATATTGTATTCAGAAAAGACAATGATCTTCAACACAGAAAAAAGTCACTAATGGTGCCTAGCCTATCCCATATATTGATTTCAACAAAAATCAATCTATGTGAGCAGGAAAGGGAAAAAAATTTTTAAAGCATATTCAAAATCAAATGTACTTCATTTTCTTTACCAGGAGCAGTTCGGTTGACACTTCTCTAATACGTCAGACTATAAAATATATACTCGAAAATAGTTTGCAGCAGACATAGAGAATGGACTTGAGGACACGGGGAGGGGAAGGGTAAGCTGGGATGAAGTGAGACAGTGGCATGAACATATATACACTACCAAATGTAAAATAGATAGCTGGTGGGAAGCAGCCGCATAGCACAGGGAGATCAGTCCAGTGCTTTGTGTCCACCTAGAGGGGTGGGATAGGGAGGATGGGAGGAAGACGAAAGAGGGAGGGAATATGGGGTTATATGTATATGTATAGCTGACTCACTTTGTTATACAGCAAAAACTAACACACCATTGTAAAGCAATTATACTCCAATAAAGATGTTTAAAAAATTAATAAAATAAAATAGTTTGCAGCAATAATGAAACCACAGGAGGGCTTATGTGTGCAATAAGTAATCTCAGACTAGCAGAGAGAGAATTAGGAATTAGGGATAATCTCGTGCTGGGGGAGAGATAACCCTGAAATTTTGTCTTGCCCATAGAATATGGGAATGAAGTGATAATTGCACATATTTTTTTCTTATTTATTCCACCTTTTTCATTTCTATTCATTCATTTTTACAACTAGTAGTAATTGCAAAATAGTTATTACAGCAAAACAAACTGGGTCAAAAAGGACACCAAAAAATAAGAACACGAAGGAAACATTTGTGACAAGACATCATTTACACATGTCAAGTTACAAGTTTCAGAAGATTGTTCCCGCAACTCATGAAAGGGAATTCTGGGAAAAACAGAAATTTAAGAACTGGCTGACAGAAAACTCTCTGCCAAAAATGAAATGAAAAGACCAAATAAAACCTAGAAGAGAGGGAAACCCCTCCAATACTGAACCTAGTGAAGTATTAAAGTCACATGCCACAAACTTAAATGGAATTTTATCAGATACAGCACAATTTGGGCTGAACTGAAAAAAAAATAATGTAACCTGAAACACACCCCCTTTCCTTAAGAAAGCATTTTATTTTATGATAAAATAACTGGAGAAAGTCCCAATGAATCTCACTAATTACTCACCCCCCCACCCCAGCTTGGAAAAACAAGAAAAGGGGATGTTACACTTGACATGGGAGAGAAAGTCTCCCCGTTACCCACCACTGATCAACAGCCTTCCAAGGCCATGGCACCTGAGCGTGTGCCCATCCTCTAACCCATAATCCCATAAGAAGGCTGGATTTGTCCCATGATTGTCAAAGACCCATGCTTAACTAGAAAGGCAAGATGTGGGGGTGAGCTGAAGTTATTATAAATAAGAACAAACCAGGAGTGATTTTACACTTAAGAAAATAATTTAAGAAAGTTAAAAAAAAAAAAAAAACCTGTATCAGAACTGAAAATGGCCATAGAAGTGGAAAAATGCAGAGTCAATACTGCAGAAAACCTAATCCATAGAGTGAAATCCTCCACAACACAGAGGGAAACAAAAATGAAAAAACTAAAAATGTTCTATGAGAAGATATGAAAATGAAAGACATAATGGTGATGGAACCTACAATGACTGTTTTTGAAAAAAAAAAAGAACATGACAAATGGAACTGAAAAAAATAGTCCATTAAATAATAGATGAAATCTTGAAGAAAGTGAAAATGTTAATCTTCAGATCAAAAGCGTTCATTACGTGGTAGGCAAAATTGATAAAATACAAAATCTAGAGAGTCTGGTAAAATATTCAAATTTAAGGATACATTAAGGATTCTACAAGCTTCTGCTCATCAGTATGACTTACTAGAAGTCTACGTTCACCTACGTTTCCTTGGAAACTTGGCAGAACAAAAAGACACTCATAAGAACAAAAATCAATCAGGTGCCAAACTTCCCCATGTACAATATTAGATGCCAGAAGACAAAATAACTAACAGCTAGAGATAATTGACAGGGTGTGATTCCAGAATTCTACTCTCATTCCTGTTGACATTTATTTAATAAAGCAACAAAAAGATTGAAATATACAAGAAATTAGAAGTTATATATCTGCATTGTTTCCTTTCTATGGAGGAAAAAAAAACTCTCTGAAGAAATCTAAGAATGAGTCCAAATATAAAACTAATGATTTTTTTTTTCTTCTTTTTTTTTTTTTTTTTTTTTTTTTGCGGTATACGGGCCTCTCACTGTTGTGGCCTCTCCCGTTGCGGAGCACAGGCTCCAGACGGGCAGGTTCAGCGGCCACGGCTCACGGGCCTAGCCGCTCCACGGCATATGGGATCTTCCCAGACCGGGGCACGAACCCATGTCCCCTGCATCAGCAGGCGGACTCTCAACCACTGCGCCACCAGGGAAGCCCCTAATGATTTTTGAAGTTGATATAAAATTTTTTCTATAATAATTTGCTACATGGAATTGTTAGTTTGGATTTTAAGACAAGAGTCTTGGTAAATTAAATCAGATCTTTAGTATAAATTATGTTGTTTTATATATAAATTGAGAAAAACTTAATTCAGTAGTATCAAATGGTGGGGGAGGGGGTCACTCGGGAGAGGTTGGAAAGAAAAATGAGCTTGTTGCAACTGTGTCTACTTCAGCTTAGTAGACACAGTTGCAACTTCAGCTCACTTCCAGGGAATTTTGATCTTAGTAGACACAGGATGCAACTTCAGCTTACTTCCAGGGAATTTGATCTTCAAATTCTGAATATGTTGGTAGTTGTGCCACAGGTGATTTGCAGCAGGAGATCATTTCCTGGGATGTCTATAGTTTCATGGCTTGAGGGCAACCTCTATTTAAATAATAATAATGATAAGAAGAAGAAGTAGTAGTAGTAATAGTAGCAGCAATAGTAGTGGTAGTAATGGTAATAACGGTGGTAGTAGTAGTAATGGTAGTAGCAGTAATGGTGGTAGTAGCAGTAATGGTAGTAGTAGTGGTGGTAGTAGTAGTAATAGTAGTAGTAATGATGGTAGTAATAGAGTAATGGTAGTAGTAGTAGTGGTCATAGTAGTGATAGTAGTAGTAGTAGTAGTAGTAGAGTAATGGTAGTAGTAGTGGTGGTAGTAGTAGTAGTAGCAGTAGTAGTAGTCACCCCCTGGTCATAAAGCTCCATGACTTATAGAAAAGTGGCAGTGACCATCTTCCCTCCTGCCCTGTGCCTACACCACAGCTCTGCTCCCTTTATCATCTAATTATCACAGATACCTCTCAACAGATATGTCTTATTTCTGCCTTATCATCTGAGTAAATGTATTTACAGTGGCAACCAAGTATTGAACTCACTTTTTTAAAGTAATACACATGTAAAAAAGGTTATACTCTAAAATGCCAGCATTAAAATATTACACCATATATTATAAAATTCAATGTAAAAATGAGCATTTTAATTAAATAAACTGAGGCCCAAATCTCAGAGCATATCAACAAAACTTGAGATGTTGAGGGAGGGAGGGGAAGAAAAGAGGAAATATAAATGTGCTAATTGTCTAAAATTCCATAGAGGAAATTAATATTTTTAATTTCTGAAGTTGACAGGTTGCTAAATACAAGTTTGAGCATGTTACTAAAATCTATAAAAATAGCCTTTATAGAACAACAATAACATCAAAAGGCTGTGCATCTTCCATTAATAGACGACACAGATCTGTAGCAGTTGTGTTGGGTTACCAGAAGATAAGGCAGGTTATTTCTATACTCCTAAACCTATCTCACGGGAAAACGCATGAAAGACTCGGGGGAGCAATATTTAAATCTCAGAAATATTCATTAATCTGACATAACTGGTGAGAAAGTAGAGTCACTTTAACTATAAAAAGAACGAATACTGCTCACAAATCAATATATATACCTATATAAAAGGGATGTGAGTGAAATATTTGCTTGTGGCAAACACCCAGGACAGGGAATGACTTGGACCATCTTCTGTCTCCTCCTGACCACATTTCCCCACCAAAACATAAAATGCAGATTACAAAAAAAAAAAAAAAAAAAATCAAAACTCTGATTTCCAATTCAATAGATTTCAAGGAGAGTTTTCCCCAAACTCTGCCCAAGTAAATCATTAACTTTCAAAGAACGAGAAGTTCTTCTTTGCAATTTCCACAGTAAACTACAAGAGAAAATAATCAGCAGTAGAATAAAAGAGTGGAGTCCTTGAGCCAAATGGCCATTAGAGGAGTCCTCTGTCTCCCAGGAAGGACACTGACTTTGTATTCACTTTGTGTCCTTATCAGTCACTGACTGGGAACAGCTCATAGGAAGTGGGGCTCTATCACAAACATGCAGGAGATTCTGCAGGAGCCAGGGCCCTTAGTGAGTTACACTTCCTATGATTGGAGATCTGTGAATCCATGATCACCAAGCATTTAAGGCTCTGAGGAATAAATAAGTTGCATTAATAAAAATTTAGAATGGTATTTCCAAAAACTTCTTCTGTTAGAAAATTATTTTAAAATATGAGTTTAAGCATCTCTCTTTCTCTCTCTGTCTGTCACACACACACACACACACACACACACACACACACACACACACACACACACACACACACACACACACACACACACACACACATTGTTCTGACATTATATCAACCACTGAAACATTAGCCCCTGAGGAAGAGTGGAAAGGAAGTGGATCTCATTCTATAACTTTACCATCCATAAAAGGATTATACTAATACAAACATGTAGATTGCTTGCCCTTACCCTAAGGTTGTTTGAAATCTAAAGGGGAAATGGACCTAACATTTTTTCTAGATGTATTACATATGTTATCTCATACCTCCTCGTAACACTATTCTGATATATGTATAATTATCTCTATTTTCAGAAATGAGGAATTGGATCTCCAATGATTTTTTAAATTGGCTTAACACAGTCATTAGGTTTTGAATCTAGGTCTTTTGGGCACCCTTTAAATTTATTCTACTGTACTCCCTTGGAATCTTCCAAACAGTTTTAGACTTAGAAGAAATAGAATTCAAATTAAGAAGGAAGTGAAATTTTACTAAGCAATATAATTTACATTTCTAAAAGACATAAGAAAACTTCAGATAAGCATTTTGCTGTAAAAATTCTCAGAGAAAGGAGTTCATTACATAAGCTATGAAAAAGAGATGAAATGTAATAGTTAGCAATTATCAACAGGTTATTGATCCCAGAATCCTTATTAACCTGTGTAAAAACAAGAATAAAATCTCCACACCATGGAAATATTAAGAGATTGAATAGGTATATGTGCAATGACTTGACACTAACTACCTGGAGTTAGACCAAACTTCACAGGGCAGGGACGCAGTTCTCCACACACCTGCCCTCGCTTCAGAAGCCAGCCACAAGCCTGAGAGTTCCCAACCCACCCACACTTCTGACCAACTGGCTAAACTTTGGGGGGTTTCCACTACCCCCTCAGGTTCAATAATTTTCTAGAGAAACTCACAGAATTCAGGAAAGCAATATACTTAAAATTACAGTTTTATTATAGCAAAAAGGATACAAATCAGGACCTTCACAAAGAAGAGACACATGTGGGAAGTCTAGGAGGGTCCATCCCCACAGAAAAGTGAAGCTTCTAGTGTCACCTCCCCATGGAATCAGGACACATCACTCTCCCAGCACATGACGAGTAACACTACACAAAGAGTATCACTAACCAGAGAATCTCATATGAACATCAATATCCAGAAATTTTATTGGGTTTTCATTGTGTAAGCATAATGATTGAATCATTGGCCATATACTTAGACTCAATCTCCAGTTCTTCCTCCCCTCCCTGGAGGTCAGGCTGATATGATGTGGCTCAAAACCCCAACCCTCTAATCACATTGTTGGTCTTTCTGGAGTAGCCAGCTCCTACCCTGAGTCATCTTGTTAGCACAAATTATCTAGGGGCTCTCCACAAGTCACATCAATATCATAAACTACCAGGACCCATCACGAATAACAAAGACACTCCTATCACTCAGGAACTTCAAAGTCATTAGAGATTGCCTCCCAAGAACAAGGGCCAGCCATGTTTCTTGTTTTTTGTTCTTTTAACATTATACAACAATATGTATATATATCACTCTACTTTGTATCCAGCAAATACTGTTGTTGTTATTGTTGTTGCTGTTAATATTCATAGGATACTAATTTGAAGGAGAAAGTTTAAAACAGATCTATGATTTCTCTTTTAGCCTCAGGGACAGTTGAGGGATTGACCTTTGTTAAAATCCTCTTTGCACATAAACTCAAGGAATCATAGGAGTATACTAGACCCAAGTTAATAAGAATTTATCTGAGGTTACTATTTTCCAGACTATACACTTGCACATCTTTATTGATACTGTTTATTGAGTAACACATAAAAGTATTGAGATTCTGCTGCACTGGAGAACGGGGGCCAGTCATGTACATTCGAGGAAGATGTCATGTACATCTTCAAGGTATAAAAGATGAAAGAACTCACAGAGCCTGACTTTCCTGAGTTGAGGTGGTTCATACTTGGCTTATCTTGTCTCATGTGACCATATTCATCTCAACAATGAAGTAAGGATATCAGGAGACATACCTAGGAATCCCAAGACCTCTGATTTGTTGTTGCCATTACTGCAGGATATGTTGGCCGCCACATATCCTGTCCTAATGCTAAGAAAACTTAGACCTGGATAAAACTTATTTTGACTTGTGAATTTAAGAGTCAACTGGAAGCCCAAAGCACTGCTACTGCTCAAGCAGACTGGGCATTACCCTAATGTTCTGTGAAACACTGTGAACTAACCTTTTCACGAATGTGAAAATCCTATAGAAATCCTAGACAAGCAAATTCAACAGTTCTATAATGTGTTTAATGGTGAGAAACCATCTCAAATTGGCTCAAACATAAAAAGAAATTTATTAGCCTACATAAATTAAAAGTCTAGAAGTAGTGTGAACTTCAAGTGGAATTCCATCTGGGTCTGTCTTAGTTCTCTGATCTAAATTCCTCTTTTTTTGTACTGGCTGGTTTTGTCATGGGTATAAACTAGTTGCAGTTGTTCTCAGTGTGACATCTTTTCATAAAACCAACCAGAATAAGGTCGACATCTCTTAAGTAAAAATACCAAATGAAATCCATGGTCTTCACTATACAGATGCTTAGATGCTACCCAACTCTGAACAGTCACCAGTCAAAAGGGTGCTATGCACTGATAGTTTAGACCCAGCCTTCACGTTTATCACTAAACCAAACATTGCTGCACTGGGGATAGAATTAAGCTTGTTGGGTTACTTTGTTTGTTTGTTTCAAGGATAGGGGTGAGAGTAGACATAATAAATAATAGCTCTTTATTTCCTTCCCAAGTTCAGAAACAAATGAAAAATAACACATAAGGGATAGACATATGGAGAGCAAAATGTCAATCCTTTTACTTATATAGATTGAATGGAGAATATGGCTGGGGCTGGGGCCCAATGGGTTTGCTCACATTTCAACCAAACATCTCTGGAGACCCTCATTAAGGCAAAACCTCTACTACAAAGGTTATCCATGCTGCCTTGCTGAGGGGGAGAATATCTAACAAGAAAGAGAAAGGGTGAGTTGAGAACACTGGATTTCTCCTTCCAACTCACAATCAGCTATTATCTTTTTCCATAGGGAAGACTGAGTGAGGAGTGAAGAGTGTTACTCCACCTGAAATCTCTCCATATGGAAAAATGAAGTCAAGAACTGGAAGATTCTTGACCCTCCACCCCAGCCATGGTGATGATTACCTGGGGTCAATAAGGGCCTTCTCCTTCAAAACCACATAGCTGTTAAATCTGAAGTCCTGTTAACAATGGGTAAAGAGAGAATTGATGCCAGGGAGTTAACTGGCTCTGTCCACCATAGATAATATATGAGTATATCATAACAGAGACTTCCTGAAAAGCATGACAGACACACATTTCTCTCTGCTCCCTCCCCAAACCTGACTGAAATGGCACTTACATAGATTTAAAAAATAAAATCATTAACCCACAAGGACAAAGAAAATGATAAAGGAAATAAAAGCACTCTAATGAAGTCAATAAAACTTTGGAGGCATATGGATGGAACAACGGTAACAGAAATCTAAGTGACTTTTTGGAGAGAAGCCAGGATATATAAGCCAATTTATGTCGTAAAACTCTAGAAAGACTCAGGAATTAAAGGTACCCAGAGGAAGGGATATAGGGGTGTGGGGGTAAAGCATAAAACAGAAAGACTGGTAGAAAGTCTGAAGAAAAAGTATTGTTTATATGCCCCTTTTGAGGCTGTGATTAATCATCCCTCACCACAGCTGAAGTGTCGATTTCTGGAGAAACTGTGTCATAGAGCAGAGAAACAGTTGACAACAAGGATGAGGTAGAGTATTGCCAAAGAAGGAATAAGTGAAAGTCTGCATGCTGAATTAGGAGACCACCCCTCCAAACCCCATCACTACCCAGACAACTATCTCAGGCTGAAGAGTGTTGAGAAAACTGACCAGCATATTGGGAATACTGGGCATCCCTTTCTAACCACCCTTCAGTAAACACAAGTCAGCAAGCCTTGCCAAAGCAGATAGAGATTCTCATAAGCATTTTGGAAAACTCTTAGACATAAATAGATTGCCTAAGTTATTACATCTTTGAGAAAGGCCTCTTTCATTGCAGCTATTTTTCCTTCCCCTTCTTTTCAGATTAAGAAAAAAAAAGTATATGATATTGAGTAGAATGGTAGAATATCATGATTTAGAAAATTTAGCTGAGAAATTCCATAATTGCTCAATGGAAGGACATCACAATCAACAATCTAAGAAATGTTTACAAAAATATAGTAATCCTAGTAAATACCATTTAAAAAACATTTGTTCAAATTCAAGTTATTTACAAATAAAAACCAGTGAAAATGGAAATAAAATCTAATTACTTGTCATGATAATGAATGACTATCCTGAAACAACTGTCATCATATACTGAAAGGAAATGTACATATGTACAAGAAAGGAAGAGACACATCATTAACAAGAAATAAAACTATTACATGTAGTTAATATGGTATAAGATAACAATCCAATACTCATTCCTGAATAACCAAATAGGATGGTAAAAAAATAAAAATGTATTTCATCACAATATTAACTAACATAAATTATAGTTAATAAATCTGAATGAGAATATATATGACATGCTTTGAAAAAACTAGAAAGCTTTATCGGAAGAAAACTGTATTTGACAAAATGTAAAGAAATGACACGTTCCCAGATAGGAAGATGCAGTCATGTATAATACTGGTTCTCTTCTAAAATAATATGAATGTTTAATAAAAACTCAATCAAAATCAAAAGCTCTTTCTTGGACCAAAACATTCAGATGATAAATTGTACTTGGACTATTAATTAGTAAAGAATATCTCAGAATAGTCTCAGAAGAAATGTAATGGGGGAACTAGATTTATTAGATATTAAAATATGCATTAATCAATACCTAAAACAGTGTACTACAAAAATCAACACATTACATTATATTGAAAAGTTGGGAAAAGTAAAAATTAACCCATACATCAAAATTATTTTTAATGTTTTGAATTAAAATAATAAGATAATAGTTTTGTATGCTTGGGGAAAAAATCTATTCAGATGATCACAAAAAATAATAGCTCATCCCTAAACATTTTGGCATGCACTATGTATCATTATATAAAACTTTAACAATATCCAGAATGCCCCAAATAAAATAAAACTGGACATTTAGCCCATAGTGGAGTGGTAAAGTGAAGTGGTAGTCAATAACTTTTGAACTATCTAAGAAAAAAACATATTTCCTTCCCGAAAAACAAGTGAAGTTATATAAAATTTTGAAATTTCTGAATTATAGCCATAAATAAAACTTCAAAGTCTTTTAAAAATCTAGAGGAAAAGTAACAGAAATAGATTAAAATTTAATTATAATTCCTGTTTTACAAATTAAACTCAGGATACAAATAGGCAAAGCAACGAGCAAACAATTATAAAGAATACTATTTTAGTAAACAAATTAAAATGTTTAGCCTCAATTATATTTCAATTGTAAAGTCAGTGATATAATTGTTTACTATATTAGTAAAATTAAATGAGGCATGCTTTGGCAAAAAATATCTTAAACTTGGCACAGTCTGGAGAAGGTCAACATGTCCCTTTTCAAGAATGACACAGAAAAACATGAAGCATTTCATTTTTTAAAAAATGCACTAAGAATACAGAATACAAGTCTCAGTTAATTTAAAAATGATAAAATAATAATGAAATAGTTCACCAAAACATGAAGCAATTTGGTATTTATTGTAACTGTGAAAAAGATTTGTATTATTAATTCAAATCAATGCAGCAAACATTTAGCATTTATTTAGTATGTGTTAGGTATTATTCTAGTGCTACAGAAAATTAAAAGTTGAGCAATAAATACATAGTCTTATGTCTCTAGGAGCATATGATTTTCTGTGAGAATAGAAGTGGGACTGTAAAAATAACAATAAATGTTAGATGGAATTACTATTAATTACAATTAATACATAATGTTAGAAATAAAACTAATATATATGCTATATTAAGAGATTTAAATTTTAATAACCCTTTTTATAAAGAAGTTTGGCATTTTATATAATGAGCCATAAACATTTCATAACCATATTCAGTAATACTATTTCTGGAAATTTAGTCTAAGGAAATACATCCAAAAGGAGAAAAAAAAATCTAATTAATTAATTTGTTTATTGCAAAGTTATTAAGCAGTAAGAACCTGAAGGGTGTTCTTTGGAAAATTGGTTACATTTAATAGTCATTATGAAGATCATAGCAACCAAGAGGAAAATTGTGAAACATGCATATGTATAGAAAACTCGAGATACATAATTTTAGTATTATGTTAAATATGTTTTAAAAGTATAAATGTGGAAAAAGTCTGGAAGGAAATAACAATGTAGAGATGCATATTCTTGGATTAGGGGTGATTTTCATTTATATTCAACATTTTTTAGCTTGCCAAAAATATAGACTTGCCCTGGGCAAACATTCTCTAGAGTTGTTGGATTCTTTAATGATTTTAAGACAATATAAAACAAAGGAGTTTTAGACCCTTTGCTAATACAAATTTTAGAACCCCAGATTCTCACTGTTTTATTTTCACAGAAGACCTTTTAGCTTTACATCTTAACTTGTTAAGCAGTTAACTGCAGGAGAACCGAGTAGCAGTGAAGATGGTTAACAGAGGGAGGGCCTACAGGCTTTGTCCAGCCCTACTCTTAGTTCCTTGAAATTTGACTCTTGTCTCTCAATCCTTCAAACCTGGACTTGGACTGGGGGTGGGGTGCTGAACTTCACCCAAGATTAAAGAATCCGAGGCAACGTGGTTTTGTCCGATTACGAAGGAAAGAGGAAGTGGAACACCATATTCGATGCTGTGTATGTAGGCAGAGGGAAAGGATAAACATTTTACCTATATTTTGCAGGGCATTCATTCAGAGATTTATCATGAATAACCTGATATCAGACAATAGCATCAACTGCACTGTGCCCAGAAACAAATCCCCATCCACTTCCTGACTCATTAATTCCAAGAGTGGACACAGTCCTTTCCTTGACAACTACCCAAGCAGCACAACCAAGTGAAATGTCAAAGAAACCTCAAGAGTTCACAGTATATTCCTCAAAGTTGCAGGTGTTCCACCTTCCATAACCCACATTAGGCACATTTGGTATAATCTCAACTTCCCTCTCAGGAAAATCATTTTTTTACTTACTCAAGGAAACAGCTGAAATTAAAGCTCAACTGACAATATACTAAACTAAGCACTTAATATCCTGATTGCAAATTTAAGTGACCTTCCTTTTTTTCCAAGGGCAAGAGATAATAAGTTACTTAACTTCGTATAATTAAAAGATCCACCTTGTTGTTTTAAGTCCATACAGTCTCAGATCACAAAGCAAAATCAACTTTAAGACAAAAGAGAGCAGTTGGATTTTGATGGATTGGAAGTGGAAAAGCTTATTTCAGATTGAGGTGACTGAGGAAAAAGAACTCAGCAGCTTTATTCTGCTTTGTTGGTTCAGGGAACTATACTTGGTTCAGAGTTTAACAGGCCCAGAGAAATGCAGCAGGACATGCAGCTAGAGATTCAGGCAGGTACCTAGTCACAGAAATGTAAAGGTGCTACATGTTAACCTATGTTGTTTGCATTGTACAGGACAGGTGGCTGTTCCCAACTGCTTATTCATTCGAACACCCAGAGTGCAGGGCTGGGCCTATCAGGCCTCGGGGCATGCCATCGGCTGAACTCAGCTTATGCCATTCTGTGTATGACATTCCCTAACCAGAGACCTGACTTAGAACATGTATGTGACCTAGTATGGAAAAAGATGCAAGATCCAAGGGTTTCCTGTGGACTTAAGGGGATGAAGTTTTCTTGATCTCAATAGAGAACCACTGCAAGGTACTCATTCTTTGGTTGTCGTGCATGAGGATGACCATGTGGTATTGCTTCAACCAGTCTGCCACCAATTGGGGACTCTACTGCTGAAGGATAAAGTCCACACAGATGAGAGCAGAACCAAAGAGAGAGAAACAGTTGGAGAAATTGACTTACACCTGTCCCAAATTTCTTCCTGTCTCTGGACTTTAAGGTACAGGAACCAATAAGCAGAGCAATATTCAAAATATGAAACAACCTGTATGCCATGATATATATATATATGTATATATGTAATGTAAATAAAACAATGTATATCAGTCATAAAATCATTCTAATAACTTCCAAATTGTTTCTTGATTTTTAGGAAGTGTTGTCATGATCTTTTCTTTGATATGCTGCCTCTGACTAAATGATGCATCTGTTTAAGTTATACTTGACCAAAGAAACTTCTTCCAAAAATTCCCCATAAAATTATGTGACATAATCTAAATAGAGAAATGTAATTCATTATATTGAATCCTCTCCATGTTTCTGCCAAACTAACAAAAATTATATTCAAAACATGTCTAACTTATATACTCTGTAGTTTTTATATATTAAATGTCTATTACTAATTCACAAAAATTATTTATTGGAATATAATATTTAATTACTGAGCCTTGTTATATTGATTTTTATTAATCTTCAATCCATAAATAAACTTAATATTATTTGAAAAGAATTCAACTCAATAAATTGAAAGAACTTAGATGTTTTTTAAATATTTCACTTGTGATATCACTTTTATGTGATTTATCAATGAATGTTAGTCTTTTATTAGAATTATTTTGCTTCAAATGTTGTATCACATGCCTTTACTTCTATATCTTATTCTCTTTCCTAGTTTTCTTTAGTTTATATATTTAATAATTTTGTCATGCATTAAATTAATCAGACAGCTTTAATAAAACAACTTTTTTCTTGTAAAACTAAACAAAGTAGCAAAAGATGTACTATTATTCAAACTCAGATCTCTGGGAAAAAAGTTCACTTTCCAAGTTCTTAATTATTCCCATTGCAAAATTTCTATTACAAGTGACTATTAGAAGCTTCTTAAAATTTCCAAACCACATTTGCTGCTCTAGTGGCACAGGCTGCCAACAGAGATACAAATACCCTTCCAATTTTCAGGATGTCAATTCCCAGCAAGTTAGTAAGTCATTTAATTCTCTCTGCTGTGCATCTAATATATGATGATAAAGATAAAGTTCATCAAGAAAAGAATTTAATGATGTGTTATTTACATATTCTATTGCCTTACCCAGAAATAACTGAATGTGATAATGTACTGCCAAATTAAAACATCAGAAATTTTAATAAAAACTCCGCTTAAACTCCAAATTTTCTCCTTCATATTACATTGATACAACCACGTGAAAATATATCATGCATATTTTCATGCAGATGTTTTTCATTTAAGTTATTTTTCTTGAGCACCAACAATAAAGATTGGTAAGTTATTCCAGATGATATTCCTTCTAATTCCATAATCAATGAAAACCACAAAATTATCCTGTCTTTAACTTTACTAAGTTAATCATTAATCACTTTTATGTGAAACAACTGAAGCCTCATCAATGATAATTGAAATTCTCCAGTCTTGTGCATATTTTTCAAACAATGTGGCAAAGTTCCAAGTATGTTTCCAAAAGTAATTACATGTTTCCTCACAAGTGGAGCCATAAATCTGGATTACAAAAATATGCACATATTAGTATTATTATTTGTGAAATGCTATTAATATTTTATAACTAGACATGTTTGAATATTTTTAATACAAAATAGATAAAGTTCTGATGATACTTTCTAAATGATTTTAATTTACTTTATTGATACTCTTTGAAAAAATACTTTTGGCAGTTTATATTATTTCAAATGTTTTATTATGTGATGCTTGATGTGAAATTATATGAAACTGAACTGATGATTGAGTAATGATTTACCCCTTTGATGTTTGCAAATTTTCTCCATTTGAACCATGAGCTTTAATAAAACATGATTAACATTCTGATGAAATACATGTGTTTAGCACTTTCAACCTTTATTGGCAGAAAATTCAGCTTTTTTTTAACATTTTTATTGGAGTATAATTGCTTTACAATGGTGTGTTAGTTTCTGCTTTATAACAAAGTGAATCAGTTATATATATACATATATCCCCATATCTCTTCCCTCTTGCATTTCCCTCCCTCCCGCCCTCCCTATCCCACCCTTCTGGCTGGTCACAAAGCACAGAGCTGATCTCCCTGTGCTATGCGACTGCTTCCCACTAGTTATCTATTTTACATTTGGGAGTGTATATATGTCCATATATACACTACCACTCTCTCACTTTGTCCCAGCTTACCCCTCCCCCTCCCTGGGTCCTCAAGTCCATTCTCTAGTAGGTCTGCCTTTTTATTCCCATCTTGCCCCTAGATTCGTCATGACCATTTTTTTTTTTTACATTCCATATATATGTGTTAGCATACGGTATTTGTTTTTCTCTTTCTGACTTACTTCACTCTGTACGACAGACTCTAGGTCCATCCACCTCACTACAAATAACTCAATTTCATTTCTTTTTACGGCTGAGTAACATTCCATGGTATATATGTGCCACATCTTTTCTCCATTCATCTGTCGATGGACACTTAGGTTGCTTCCATGTCCTGGCTATTGTAAATAGAGCTTCAATGAACATTGTGGTACATGACTCTTTCTGAATTATGGTTTTCTCAGGGTATATGCCCAGTGGGATTAATTTAGCATTTTTTAATACTCAGAAGCAATGATACGCTACTTATACATTTTGTTGAAATAATCAAGTTGCATTTTATTCAAGAAATACAAGTGATTTGTTTTCTTTTGTATTAATTCTTGGACATTATCAAAATACATTCTGGACTCTTTTTATTTTTTCCCTAACATCAGAAGATGTCACAGGAGGCATCTTTTCTGTGTTCCTACAAATTTTAAAGATTCATGTTTATAACACCTGTTGCTACACAAACCCTCACCATCCCAATAGATTCTTACAGTAAGAGATACCTGTATTTCAAAGCAATAATGATTAATTAATTAAAAGACAGTGACAAGACGCTGATTCTCCTAAAACACAGAATACTTTTTAGAGAATGCACGCTACATGATACTGATCTATTTAGTAGTCAGAACTGCAAATGTTTTGGATCTCACTATAAGAAGAGAACTATTTACCAATCAATATTGTGAAATCAATAGATATTGTGACATCCTATGACAATTAACTTGGATTAACAAATTTGTTGCAGTTTGATTTTATCAATGGACTCACTACTTCACCATTCTCTGCATCTATGTGTTTTTGCCATGTAACTGTGTAGTGCCATCCCATTCTGTCTCTGGGCTCCACCAAGTGACTTGCTTAGGCAGTGTGATATTAGTAAGTGTGATGCAAGCAGAGGTTTGAAAGTATGTGTGTGATAGGCATGCGTTTGCTCCTCTGTCTTTACCATGAGAACAAACCGAGGCTAACCTTCTAGAGGATGGCCTATGCGTGGAACAGAGCTGAGTCACTCCAGTTGTGCAAGCCAGGGACATCCCTGAGAGATGTGGTAAAGCCAGGCAACATCAGAAAGACCCCACCTGACACACAGTTGACAGCAGCCACATGAACATACCCAGCTGAGATCACAAGAGCAGATGAGATCATCTAAGTCTTAGAAAATCACAAGCTAAATGAATTATATTGTTGCACACCACTGAGCTTTTGTGGCCATAGATGGCAGGTGTAAGTTTTATAGCTAATTTCTATTTAATTAATTGTACTACTTATTGCCATTACTATTATAGTTTTTAGCAACCAATGAAAATATACTTTAAGTTTTAAAAATTAGTATAACTATCCTGGTGTGAATTAGCTAAATATCAGCCAAGCAGTGAGTCTCAGAATTTAGCACTGCTTGGGTGGGTTTTCTGTCACCTACAAAGACAACATAAATGATGGAATTTGTGCTTTTATCCTGGAAACAATGGGAAAGCACTGAGTGATGGCAAAACTTCAAAGTCCCACAACTATAATGGCCAATAATTTGTCTACATTTTCTGCACATCTGCTTCACCCAGAAGCCAATTTTCCAATTTGAATATAAATATCTTACCGTCTTGCTTTCTCTTCTGAGACAAGAAAGATCACATGACTTTTAACAGCTTAGTCATAATCACTGAGATCAACATCTAACAACATCATATGAGGCCAGTAGAAACTCCAGATAAAACTTAACTTTTATAAGTTTGATAGTTACTGAATTAAAAATATTGGAGGGGGCTTCCCTGGTGGCACAGTGGTTGAGAGTCTGCCTGCCAATGCAGGGGACATGGGTTCGTGCCCCAGTCTGGGAGGATCCCACATGCTGCGGAGTGGCTGGGCCCGTGAGCCATGGCCGCTGAGCCTGCGGATCCGGAGCCTGTGCTCCGCAACGGGAGAGGCCGCAGCAGTGAGAGGCCCACGTACCGCAAAAAAAAAAAAAAAAAAAAATATTGGAGGGAAGATGTTAGACCTTAAGAGACTTCAAAAAACTATTACTTAGTAAATTGAAAATCAACATCTGTTCTGCATTTCTACACCTTTTAAGAGGAAAGAAACCTGATAAATATTATCTCAATTTTAGGAAAATAATTTGGGAAACAATTCACTCTGAAATATGACTTGTTTTAATGAAATGATAGCTAACATGGTGACTTTATCATCAGAATGAGGAAAAATAGCTTTTAAAATGTTGCACTTAAAATTAAAACGACACCAATTATCTTTTATCCACTGGCAAATATTTACAATAATCATAAACCTAGCTGGAGAGGGTAGCAAATTGCTACAAAAGTTTTGGAAAACAATTTATCAATGTGAATTGCAAGGCTTAAAAATGTCCATTTTTTTGGTCCAAATATAGATTGTATACATTAGTTTTACTATGAAATAACCACCCCAAGATTTAGCTATGTAAAATGACAACCATTTATTAGCCTATTAACTGGATAGTTCTGGTCATGCTGGACTCACTCTGTGCATATGCCTCAGTAGCCACTCAGGGAAGCATCTCTGCTTCTGCAATTGACTGACAATTGGCTGGAGCAACAGCGGCAAATGGGTTTCGTGTCTCTCATGGATGAGCAGCTCCGTTAATGGCAGCTAGGATTCGATGAATCAGAACATAAGCTGCAAGGCCTTTTAAGACCGAGGCTAGGAACAGGCATGATAGTCACTTCTGATGCATTTTATTGGCCAAAGCAAGTCACAAGTTCTGATTCAAGTAGTGGGGAACGGATTTCACTTCTTGATGGAAGAAGCTGTAAAATCACCCTGCAAAGGGGCAGGGGGTGAGGGAGGCATTGAGAATTGTGGCCAATTTTGCAAACTACCACATAGACTCTGACAATATCTTCTAAGCAATTATCAAAAATACGGGGACTAGGGGCACTCAATGTACAAAGATGGTTATAGAGGTAAAATGAGAGGAAACAGCATTTCCAATTCTTGAGGAAAATGATTATATACATTATGAAAAGATTATTTTGTGGAATAATATGCAGATAATATTAAAAATATAAGGCATGGATACTTGTAAATTTGAAAAACAAAGCAGAACTGAATGAGAGTAATGTGATTACAGTTACATCAAACAATGAGGGGAAATACATCAAACTGTGCACAGTAACGTGTTTAGGGAGTAAGCTTATAGGTTTTTAATTAGCTTATATTCCTGAATTTCATTATTCTCTACACTGAGCAAGTATAGCCTCCAGGATATTGGACACAAAGTGATCACATGATAATATCCCCTCCACTATTCTTTTAGAAGGTATTTTTAAGATGATACATGGAAAGTAACATCACACTTTTGAGTTGGGGAGGAATTTTTTTGATGTCTTCCCCAAGTAAGAAGTGACCCACATGATTCAGAACACCAAATCCATCATGAGACTGAAGGAACCAGAGAGAACACAGGTGAAGACATAGTGCTTTATGGGTAGGAAGGCAGAGAAGTTCATTAAACAAGAACCACAGCATTCATTGAACATGTAAGCAAGACCTCATTGCTATTAGCTGATGCTTCAAGTTCTACTTTGAAGGAGTACACAAGTAAAGATTAAGAAACTTTTGTCATCAGTAACTAGGGACCTGAAGCCAAAGCACTCATTCAGCTCAGCTCAGATTACATGAATTAGTAGCAGAGGAAGGATCAGAGGAACAGAAAAGTAAGCCTTTAGCTACTCCAGCTAAGAGTTATAAAGCTACATAGTGAGAATGATAATAATTCTTTATATATGCTTCATAACTTGTTGAATACGAATATATATATAAATAGTATATAGAGTCCATAATCACAGTCACATTCAATAAGTTATGAACTTCAGAGAACAAAAAGTGTTCCTACCCTAGTAGAGCTGTAACTTTGCTACCATGTGCCCATTACAGTGCATTGTTGGACTCTGAGCAAGACTTTTTCTTCCCTAAACTACATGCTCTGTACATGTTTAGGATGATGGTCTTACAAGATTCCTTGTAGCATCAAACTTCTATGATTTGATGATTCTGCGTTGAATGGTGGCTCACTAAATATTGGGTCCTATAGAGACATCTCATTTACTGCTTGGCTTACTTACATTAAGTTCTAGGATATAAAGAGGTAAGCACCTCTTCCTAGGGAATTTTGTCTCATTCTGACAGGAGTTGTCAAGTGCTTTTAGGTAGTTCTAGAAACAGGTAAACATAACATTAGGCTCTAGGCCAGAATTAATTTAATTTAATCATTACATAATGCTGCCTTTGTAGTGAGTTCTCCCTCATTGATTTCCCCTTAGGTCCCTGGACCAGAAACTGACAGCTCCTACTTTGCAACTGGACAGGTATTTTTTAACAAATGGCATTGATCTTGATGCTTTGCAATTCCAGATAACTACAGTTATTGTGACAAACTAATCCATCCTAATCTTTAACCTTTCCAACAGTGTGACATAAATAGTTAAGAACATTAGAATCATACCGGTTTGTGGTATTTTGTTATGGCAACGATAGGAAACTAATACACACAGTAAAAGTCATAATATAGTTGTGGGTTACTGAAGTGCATATATATCCTCTATCTTTCTGCCTATATTTTCTGTTTAGGTCTTTGGAATGGACTGGGCCAAATTTTGAAATCACACAGAGTAATATTTCCTCCTGAGGCAATGTATTAGAAAGGGTTGTCTATATTTTATTACCCTGAATGTATTTTATTTATGGGAAAAAACACTTAAGGAAGAAAGACAGAAAAATAATAAAACTCTTTAGAATTCAGAGAGACACAAAACAAACTAAAAATCTTCTCAGGAAATGAAAATAGCTAAGAGCAACAAGACTTAAAATATACGTCATGATGGACAAAGGAGATATTGTAAAATGAAAAAAATAA
Source organism: Globicephala melas (assembly GCF_963455315.2). NCBI lineage: Eukaryota > Metazoa > Chordata > Mammalia > Artiodactyla > Delphinidae > Globicephala > Globicephala melas. Next base: position 27,486,039 of record NC_083317.1, read on the forward strand.
AACAAGCAAACAAGAGAAAGGAGGACACTGTTTCCATTTCTGCTTTATGTTTTGATCATATCCAGTCTTATAATAATTCATTTTTTTATCAGATAGACTTTTAAAAATAGACATATTTTATCAAATACATGAAACACCTTTAGTCGTTGAACATTTTTAAAGGTTTTTACATAGTTAACTTGATAAATTACACTATTTCTAAATGAAAATTTGGCCAATTCATTTTTATGCTACTTGAAATAAAGAAGATTGAAATATTGACCTTATCTTACTGCAACAATGTTAGTGATTGTTTTTTTATGTTCCAAGGAGGAATATTTTGTTTGCTATGAAATTTTTTGTTTACTTAAGAAGAAAACTAATGTAATTTTTTTTTAAAAAAAGTGTTTAGAAGAACACCAAATCTCAAGTTTATCAATTAGGTAAAGAACAAAATCTGAATAGGAAAAAAAAATAATCTTAAATAATTTATTTGGTAAATTTTAGCAATCACGCTGTCCAAGTAGTTATACAGGACTTATATGATAGAAGAGGAAAACCATATTTTGATAATACAGTAGAAATAGAACAAAAGCATTTATAGAAGTTTAAATTAAATTTCTGATCTTTCCCACAAAATATCTAATTCAAAACCCTACATATTTTAGAACACAACTATTTTTCTCATCCAAACCCCATTTTTTCATTTTACAGATTCTTCTTGCAGGCCATAAGTCAGTATATTAGGTTCCCAAATAGCCTCTAAAATCAGTACAAGCAGCACTAGAATGCTGGATTCTATTTAGTCTTTAAAACATATTGTGCCTTCTTTCTTTTAATAGCAACCTACAAAAATTTTGATTCTTAGTTAATATGACTACATGTAAATTAAGGTATGATCATACAATTCAAGTTAACAGTTTATACTTCTTATATATTTCATAGATCACAGCATAAATACATTTTCTTTGTCATATAATTAATTCACAACTAAAAGTATATGTTGGCATTACTATTTGTAAGCCAGAGAGTATGGTTATCTTTAGTAAAAATATTCTTAAATGTTTTATCAGAAGTCAAAAATTCAACATAGCTTATAATGGAAATTTTAATTTGCAGTCTTCATTGGAATACTGAAACACTGTATTCTATTTAATTTCTGTACAAACCGGATTTTCTTACTTTATGTATGTTTACATCAGGCACAGATGAAGGAAAGAATATGTGAAAGAGAAGGAAAAGAACAAAGGTGAGAGGAGGGTCTGATCACTGAAAATCTTTGACACCATACAAAATGCATGGGAGTTTGATTTTGTAGGCATTGGGAAGCCATTGAAGGGTTTTAAGTAGTGGAATAGCTTGACATATTTATAGTCTAGTAAACTCACTCTAGAAGCAATAAGGATGGTAGAATAAAGAAGAATGACCCTCAAATCAGGAAAAAAGTTACACAAGGTATGAGGAAGTTTTAAACTATGATAGTGGTAAGTAAATAAGATGATTACGGATCCACTCTGGGAGTTAAGAGTAAGAAGTAGACAGTCACTCTTTCTGACGTAATGGCTAATTGGAAATGCTGACATAAGAAATACAAAAGTCAGAAGTGGTGTCAGGGTGAGAGGTGGAGACAGAGTTCAATTTGGCAAGACAGGACTGCCTGTGTCTGTAAGTAGCCAGCTGGAAGTGTCCTGTAATTTGAAACTTAGCAGCGTAGAAGTTGAAGATGGAAACCTAGATTTCGTGATTACAGCTGATGAAAGAAGGATGTTGGTTAGGACAGTTGTATAATTGCGAACATGTCTAAAACAATAGCCTGAATAACAGAAATCCTTGGAGAGTGGAGAAAAAAAGAAAGAGAGAATCCAACAGAAGATTCTGTGAAGAAATAGCTAGAAAGGTTAGAAGAGAAACAGGGCAGAGTAACATTTTTGAAGCCAAGGAAAAAGGAAGGGTCTAGAGGAGAAGAGTGGCCCATACCACCAAATACAGAGAGGTCAGACATGATGAGGACTTAACAGAATTCAATGAACCAATTCTCCATGTTTTAATATCATAATGGCTTCTGATACATTAAGTATCTTGACAGTTATTCAGACAGAAATATTTTTATTTCTGTTTCAAAGAATAGTAGACAGCATTTTAATCCCAATGTTAAGTCCATTTTGACTAATCATTATGTTCTTTTTCTCCAGCTTTCTGACAATCTTTAGCAGAAACAGAGGTCCTGGACACTTTTTTTAGTATGCATACACAAAATAAAAACAAATATAAACAAATACGTTTGTTTATATATAAACAAAATATTTACCTTCCACTTATTAGGCATTCACAGAATATCCAAATGTGCATTATGGCCTTGCTAATCTTACGGTTTTGCTTCACTAATTACAGATGCTTACCAGAGTGTCAGCAATGAGTGAAAGCTACAGGGCAACTGTGGTGAAGCCTTCCATGGGCTTTCTGAGACTCCTGGAGGTGAACTGACATGGAAAGTAAAGTGATCACTCTTATACTGGGAATTAAAAACAGAAACCCAGCAGTAAGGGCAGGAGCAGGAAGAGAGGACATAGAGAAACTGAGAAACAGGTCACCAAGGCCATGCTAGTCAGAGGAGAGAGGGACAGAAATGTCAGGTAGAGAAACCATTGAGGCCCAGGGTAAGCTGGAGAAGGAGCCAGAATGCCTGATCTACTCCTGAGAAGATTCCATTTCCGGGCCTTAAAAATTCGTATAAGAGTCTCACTTTTATTTTTACGTAACTTGAATGAATCTGTTCCTTGCAACCAAACCTTAAAGATAAAAGCTATCATGAAAGTTGACAGGTAGGGAAGAGAAGTGTCAGCTCAGGAAAGAGAAAGTGAACAAGTGAACAAACAAACAAAATAATAGAGGAAAGCGTTCTGGAGAAGGTAATATTCAAACTAAGCTGGTCCACCTGACAAATTGGTTGTGCCAATATGTCTGTCTTTCAGATCAGAGTTGGAGAGTCTTGAGGTCAGGCCTATGGTCTCCAATGAACAGTATGTTGCATTCATGAGCTCAATAAATATCTCTACATTGAATAGAGAATATGGAAGCATGAGAAATTGGCACAGAAATTTCACTTCAGAACAGCTCAATATAAAAATAAGTAGTTTGATTATAAAGACAATTTAAGAAACTGCTAAAAAAGATGTCTCCCCATATTTCTTTAGTTCTGGGATTAAAAAACCATTTTTATATAAGTGCCCCAACATCTATCTGAATGTTGCTGTAACCAACATTTTATTCCACTGAAGACCAAAGGAATAAAAATGGCCACCAAACCTTTTTAAACATGTATTTTATTAATGTTGAATTCTTGTATCCCAGATGTTAAGATCAACCCGGTAAGTGTGAAACCTTTAGTCTCACTAAACCAAATTAATTTTTGAATTCCATGTTTCTTGTAAGCTCATATGCAACTACTAAACAGATTTCAAAAGCTAAGCAAAATAACTTCATATACAGGAATACTTATAGTGGTAATATTTCAAGTTCCTGACTGGTAGTGGTGTCACTATTGAGAGAAATGAGAATATCTCACAAAGGATTCTAAATATATTGTGTCACATTCAATGCACAGAAGTGTCTCACTCTTCCTCATGATTCCTTAGCCAACAACCTCATCCCCAGATATCATGGCATAAGGGAGAAGTGGTGTTGGCTCAATTTAGATTTGATTTATGTGCTGCACCTTCAGGAACAGACAAACCTGAATAATAAACAGCATATGTTGGACTTAACCAAGCATGTGGATTCTGTCATATTAAAAGCAAATGTTCAAGTAACAAAATTAATATTAATGTGTTTTGCAAAATCAAAGTCAGGAGCTACTTTTGGAGGAGCTGAATAATTACAGACCCTACTGTAGGGCAAATCTCATTTCACATAATAAAAAAGAACTGGTGGTCTCCAGTATTGAATCCCACAGGTCTAATACTCAAAACTAAGTTTTATATTCTTCATATAGAAAGTTTCTCTGTGAGAAAAATGTTTTATAAAAATGGCAATTATAGTCTTTGACAAGAAAAATAGAATTGTATAGAAGATAACCACCACTGTTGCAAAATTCTCCCAAGTCATATTCACAGTTATTCTGTGTTCTAGTTGCTCCACTTCATTTTGGAATTCTCAACTGCAAAGATCATAATAAGCAGTAATAAGCCAGGAAAGAAATTCCCTTTAAGGACAAAGGACAGGGCAATTGATTTCAATTTTGCCCAAACCTTTGCACTGGAGACACCCTTATAATTACTTAAAACTCCTACAATTTAACACTGAATGTTTAAAAATTATTCTATAGGTATCCCAGGAGGCTAGTTTTCCTGAAATCTCATATTCTGATCCCACTTCTGATTTCTGGAATCACATTTACTCATATATTCATATACTATATACATACTTTTCCATATTTACTGCCCCTCTTCTTGGGTCTGTCTTTCTGTATCTCATTCTGTCCACTATGACAAACAACAGGTACCAAGGCTCCACTCTCCCCACAGATGGAACATGGAAGTCTTTTTTACTTTGAATTACACAACTCCTTCCCACATGGGCTTACATACAACCTGCATACAACCAAGTGTTCCATTGTCAATATTTCTCTGAAATAGTCAGAAATAAATCTGTCCATTTAATATTAATGTGCATTCTTATCTTTAAAAAATCAGAATGAAGTGTCTTGGGATTCTGTTGCTTTACCTAACTGAGAGTTTTTCAAACATATCCTGTGGCTTTCCCCATTATTAAACCACACAGACAAATCCCATCTCAGTGATTCAAAGTTCTGTATATCTGACCTCATGTAAGCACGAAGGGTAAAAAGGAGGCAAACTGAGAAAGTACTGAAAGGCTTTTCTATGTTTAGTTGTTTGCAAAGAAACAAAAAGGAGGCCACTAGCCAAAAAGACCTTGTTGCTTTTAATCATTCCACAATACTGAACGATTTTTTTAAAAATGTGATTTGCTAAAGATTTTAAAAACCTGAAACATTGTCTGCTGCTGAGGTCCGGTATCAAAAGTCATTATTGAAAATGATGCTCCCCTCGTTTCTTAAAATAAATTATTGTTTTCTCAAATATTAAAAAAGTGCTTTCTACAAAATAACTCATAGGAATAAAGAAAAGTATGGGGAAATAAAGATAACCTATGATCCTTTACCCAGATATAACAGTTGTTAATTTTTTTTATTTATATACTTTTATAATATGTATGTGTACATGCATATATATTGTCAAAAGATAGACTGAGGGCATATTAAAATTTTTATGCAATGTTATAAATGACAGAGTTTGAGCGATATGTATAATCCTACTTAATCAAGGAGGATAAATAATATTCATTAAACATGAGTTAGGTGCTTTCACCTACTACCTCATCTTCTACTACAAACCTTATAAAAGATGGGTCTTATTATCTTCATTCTACATAGGAAAAATCTAAGACCTAGAGAATTTAAGCAACTTTTACTGGCTTAGCTGCTCTAGTCTCAGCTCCATAACCCTCTAGGTTTGTGATCCTGGACAAGTGAGGTTTTCTAAGACTCAGTTTTCTTATCTGCAACATGAGGATAAAATGAAGTTCAGGACTGTAAAGGACTGAATTAAATGTGAATTCTTGGAATGCATGTAGCACAGTGCTTAGCACATAGCAAGCGCTCGAGAAACATTATTACCCTAATATCACCACTGCCTCTACTAATATCTCTATCGAAGAGCAGCTCTGCTCATAATCCTTTTCTTAATCAAAAGATTTCTTCAATGTTCAACCTACATCTTCTCAATGCCCTTTAGTGACATCTGGCAACATAAACTCCTTTAAGTAATTGAAGTATCTCTAAGATTGTCTTCCTGTTTATTATTTACTGATTCTTTAGTTATTTTTATGAAAACTCTGCTATCTCTTAAGGATGTAACACAGTCCTGCACTTGGTTTTGAGCATCTGAAGAAGTTATTATAAATTCAGTTTCTAAAACAATTTAAAATACATTTTTTAAAATGTTTTGGCAGCGGGAGCAATTAACTCATGGCATTATCTAAGGGCAGGAAGAACAGACTGCAGGTGATTCAAGTAAGTTACAGGTGTAGAGTTTTGAGGTAAGAAAACATCTTTTAGCTACTTCGATTTTAGAATTTCTCATTTACGTAAAATACATAAAAATTCATAAGTGATATATTCTGAGCCTCTCAAGTAATCTATTAAACCAGATCATTTTTCCATTAATTGTTCCAGAAATTGCTTATAGTCCAAGGCATAGCTGGCATTTGTTTCTCTTATTTTCATTTTCATAGTGTTTCTACACTTTTGCTTATTTTTGTTAGAAAAATTTGGTTGAGAGAGACAGAGAGAAGTTTTAATTTGTCTTTATGCTTCCAATATTCATATTAATCAGTTAACTCTATTAACTGATTTGGGGTTTGGAGCATGGATAAAATAGCCCTCAAAGTCAAACTATTTCAAGCATTTCACCAAAAACATAGAGATGTTCCTCATTAAACATGGAAAGATGCAGATAAATTATCTGCCTAAAAATGCTCAAGTAAGCAGCAATGATGAATCTAAAAAGGTTAATATTAATATCTTGAAAATTTACTATTCTAAGCATCTGCCTGCCTTACTCTTACCTGTCTCTTACCTAAAATTAGCTCCACGGGATATTTCTTTAGTAGGCTCACTAATTGCTGTTATCAGTTGCTTTAATTTCAAGTTTTAGGGTGAAAAGCATTTGTGGAATATTTGTCCCAAATTCCAATATAATTTTGCTTTTGTTTTCAATGACTTAAAAACTGTGGATCACTAAGCTTTAATGATTACTATAGCAAAGAAATTCATTTAAATCATCTCAACAAAGAATTACTCTTAATGCAATATTATTACATTGAGAATTTGTGGGATGCCATGAAAAGGAAAGAAGCATTCTACCATACTAGGAAATATATACAAATCACTTCCAATTAATGTAATTCATGTAATAAAAAATAATACTGCTTTCATTTGTTACAAAAATATTTATTAGTATGAATATTGGATTTATAAAGCCATTAATAAATTCAGATTTCTAAACAGCAATACAAACTTACTCCTAAAAATGAAATACTCACTTTTCTGTTTCCTACGTGAAGTACACTTTAGAAACCCTCTCTGACCAAAAGAGAACCATATTATCTAATTGTAGTGAACATTTTTTCCCCTAGAAATGGAACATCAACCTTGCAAATGCAGTGTCAATGAATTTACTATTGCATGAGTTTGAAGGCCAGAGAGCTTCAACTGAATGGAAAAAAAGAAAGATTTATTTTCTCTAAGTGTCAATGACTTCAAAGTCAGACTCATTTCCAGTCCTCTAAGACATAAAATGCAGTACTTATGTCAAGTGAATTTTCTAGTGGGTTATTTATTTCCATCTGTCTTATATTTGTGGGCAGGTCGAGCACAAGATCTGAGCCTACTACAGAGAGATGAAAGACTACTCTAAAGAAAGAGTTGAGTTTAAACAAGAAAATAAGAGTCAACATTAGCAAATTAAACTGAAAAGCTTGGGGAATGTCTATCATACAGGCAATTTCATGTGCAAATTTTAATTTGCAAGTATGGAAATTTGACCATCTCCACTATATACAATATAGTTAGAAATGATCATTTATGTAAACAAAAATGATGTGTGTGTATTTCCTAAGTAGCACAGTTCAATTTTATCTGTTGAAATTTTCTTTGTTCCTATAAAACTAAGTTTCAGTTTCCCAACTTCTCTTTCAGTGAACTCTATCCATTTTTAGCACTCTTATTTACCTTTCCTATGAAACTTCATTTCTCATTAAACTTTATGCCAATAATTAAGCAGAAAAATAAATATTCTCGTGGTGTGGTGTGTTGGATAGAGGTTCTTGACTCATCATCACACATTAAACCTGTGCCTAATTTATGCTGGTGTTAACTGCAGATTTATGTCCTTTGAACATTTTAAATAGTGAATGCTTTATTTCTCTAATGCAAACACTGTTGTTTGTTCAGATCCTTTAAAAATATTTGAGTTACTCTGATGTCTCTAGGTAAAAATAAATTAACTTAGAAAATGAGACCAGCCTAATTAAATCAGGTGCTATGTAGCTTTCTACCTGCTCATCATTATACATAAAAACCAATATTGTTTACTGAAAAGAAAATACATACAACTTTAATCAGTCTTTTGAGATGGTTAAAATATTAAAAATGTGATATGTTTAAATCAGATAATTTACCTCTCATGATTTAGGAACAATTGTTAGGGCATGAGATACAGTTTTAGGGGATCAGAATTTGCAAACAGGAGCTTTCAGCTTTCTCCTAGCTTAAGCTATATTAAACAGTCTTTATTGTGAGCAGCTTTGGTTTCTTATTTAAGTGGTCTACTCCAATGTTTACTGAAAAAATCCCAGGTGAGCTTTTCCAAACAGAAAACGTTTTATAAAATTCATCTTAAAAAAAAAATCATTAACTCCAAATCTCACTGGCTTAGCACAACAGTATATGTCACTTCTTACCCTAATATATATCTGACTTGGATTAACAGAGGTTTCTCCCCTGCAAGCGTTTTGGGGGACCTGGGCTGACAGAGACTTCAGTATCTGGTGATGCTGTATCTTGTGATGCTTCGGCACTGGCCACAGCAAAGGAAGAGAGAGCTTAGAAAACCCAAAGCTGCTCGTAAGAGAAGTAATTCATTTCTGTTCACAGTTCACTGGCAAGCTATGGCCCCAACATAAACTTCAAGGGATATTAGGAAATTTTCAAGCAAAGGGAAAAGAGTCAACTATGGTGAAGACTAGTAATCTCATCACTTTCTATTCTCTAAATATTCAGTTCCTTCTTCTTCCCACACATAACACATACTCAGCAACTCAAATGGAGACAGCCTGAATCTCATTCAATCAGTGCCAGAATCTCAAAGTCCAACGTGTCTAGGGAAAGTTCAGTAGTTACCAAGCCTAGATGTGGCTTCTCTTCGTCTGGAGACCTATGAATTTAAAAGCAGAATTTTCCTGTCCCTACACACACACACACACACACACACACGTTCGCTCTTTCTCTCTCATTCTCAATAAACAAAGGAGTGACAGGACCAGGATAATTACAATAACACACTCACTTTTAGAAAGAAGACAATCAGACATAATCAGCAGCCCGTATAAATCCTGAAGTCCTGCTGAGACACTCATGGGAGGCTCCCTACCTGCGTGTGCCTTCAGTAGCCACCCTATGGCAGTTCCTTTTTTTTTCCCATTCCCTTCTTTGACTGTATCTGGAAATAAGTCTCAGGGCTGCACAGCTTCTTCAGGCTCCTTCTTGTTCACAGAAGGTTGTGAGCACAAAGGCCATTTTCAGCTTCTACAGTCAAAGGCCCCTTCAGTCCAGGCCTGTGGTTTCTTTGGCAGTACATTTCTCTCAAATACTTAAGAGGCTTCTTCTCTATTTGTTTCCAGTCAGCTCCACATGCCAGTAACCACACCCACACTTTCAAATACCTAGTTCTCAAATCTCCAGTAGCTCTTTGTTTTCTCAACCTCCTGTCTTTTTCTCTCAATTTGATAGTGGCTAACTGAAGCTTATCTGTAATAACAGGTGAGAAGACCTGATTTTTAAAACTTTCTCTGCCTTAAGTACTATAATCAACTGAAAGGTCTTGTTGAATGTTTGTTACTTAAAGCCTCTGTAAAATTCCTTTGAGTGTAGTTTGGGTCTAGAAGCAGTTGGCTTTTCCAATACTAAGGGAATCCATATTTCTAGACCCTCATTATATCTTCATTTCTGCTTGCGAACCAGCTAATTCTTTTCTGAGTTCATCTTTATTTTTGTGATACCCTGTCAAGCATAGCCAATGGCAGTTAGCATACACTGTTATGGTTCTGTTTTCTACATCTTACCTAGGAGCTAACAGTTACCTAGGCGTATGATCTGCCTTCCAAGTTCTGACATGCAAGAGTTTCACCAAATGTTTCACTGCTACATAACATTCATTTTCTTCTTTGTCTCCTCTGGGATCATTTTTCTTACTGTCCACTGCGGGTCCACAAGTACATATCAATTGTTTTATTATAGTAGAGCCCTCTTTCCTAAAGCTAATTTCTGTGTTAGTGAGTAAAGATAAGGTAAAACTGTGTGTTAATTTGTGGTAGCAAATTAACCACAGAATCTAAGTATCTTATCATAACACAGGTTAATTTCTTATTCATGTGAAATGTACACGTTTCAAGGGAACTCCTCTATATAGTCACTCAGGGAACCAGGCTATCAGTGGTGCCACTGTTTTTTAGCTGGCCATCTCAATCCATGGCTGTCAAGGTTGCCAGGTCAAAAGGAACTTACAATCACACTTAAACGTCTCAGACTTTAAGTGACATGTGTCACTTCTTCTCACAACCATAGTCCACAGTTAGACATATGACCCTGCCCTAATGACAAGACAGACTCAGAAGTCTTTAAGTGTGCTTAGGAAGGAGAGGATAACTGAATATTGTACAGACTAGTTATGTCTATCTTCCTCTACTTTTAATGTTCAGATAAACATGGAAATATAGATAAGTCACAGTAATGTTATTTGATCACTGTAATGGAGAAACATTTGTTGAAAAAAATAATTGGATCATATAAGTGTAAATAGGAAGCAGGAATTTGATCCATTTCTTCAATTTTGAAAACACCTGTTGACTAATAAGCTATACAAGAAAGCTACGTGACAATATAATTAGCTCTTAATTTTTAAAAAAAAGTCCCTCAGAACTAATGGTACCACATGGAAAACAAATGTTTGAATAAAGCTAAGTCACTAGCAAGAAACAGTTAAGAAGTGGGACAGGAAATACGAAGGAAAAGAGATGAATAAAAAGGAGAAAAGTAAGAGTAAAGCCACATAAAAACATCCAGCAAAGATTTAAAATGCTGTAGAACATAAGGTATTATTTTTAAAAAAGATAATAAGTAAAGAGTCCATATAAAGCATTTACTTACAGCTTCAAAGCTTTATCATAGTTAGGACATCAAGGCTGAATAGAAATAGAAGTGTTCTAAATGATTCTCAGAAATGGATATTCCTTAACATCTAGGTCAAGAATGAGAGTTACAAACATTTTGGTGAGAAAGTGATGACCAAGATAATAAATTGGTCCATCCACCATTCATGGTAAAAAGGATGGTAATAGTCCTTCTAAGTCAAAGGACACTATATTATTCATCATTCCAGCACCCCAGGCTCAGGGTGTTTGAGAGAAAGAGGGAGTAGAGATGGAAACCATCAGGGCCTGATCAAGCAAGCAAAAGACATGAAATTAAATATTTGCAAGAAAAATTTCAAACAAAAGTAAAAATTCTTACATAAATAGCTCATTCACGTCAATTCAAAAAAATTAAAAAAAATTATCCCTCGAAAACATGACTAGGGACTCATAAACTCTTTCTGTAGAGTGTCAGAGATTACATATTTTAGCTTTTGATGGCCATACAATCCTATCATAACTACTTGTCCCTACTGTTGTAGCAAGAAAAAAAAATAGACAATATGATACAGAAATCAATGGGTCTGGTTGTGTCTCAATGAAACTTTATTTACAAAAATAACTACGGGCCTGTAGCCCATAGTTTGCCAACCTCTGCTCTAGGAGAAAAGGGCAAAGAACAGTAACAAAAAATTTTAAATAAACTGGTCCCAAAAAGAGTAAATAAACAACATTCAGGGCTTCCTTGGTGGCGCAGTGGTTGAGAGTCTGCCTGCCGATGCAGGGGACGCGAGTTCGTGCCCCGGTCCGGGAGGATCCCACGTGCCGCGGAGCGGCTGGGCCCGTGAGCCATGGCCGCTGGGCCTGCGCATCCAGAGCCTGTGCTCCGCAACGGGAGAGGCCACCAAAAAAAACAAAAAAAAACAAAAATAAAACATTCAACCATATTAGTAATCAAAGAAATACAAAGGGAAACAATGAAATTCTATTTTTCCCTACAACATTATGAAATAAATACCATGATACATGGCTAGAAGGGGGAAAAGCATACTGGCATAAATTTGACAAAATTTCTTAAGATGAAATGCATACATACAAATGTCGATAGATACATACATACATACATACATACATAGACACACATATTTTATATATATATATATATATAGAGAGAGAGAGAGAGAGAGAGAGAGAGAGGGAGAGAGAGAGAGAGAGAAAGAGAAAGAGAGAGAGAGAGATGAACCAGAGAATTAGAACTAGCAAGTTTTACCAAGGATGTGTGGTGTTTGGTCTGAATTTTAAAACTCTTAGTCCAAAATCTATTTATAGATGAATCAGGAATGAAACTACTTCTGGGTAGCCATAATAATGATTTACTTAACATATATGCACTTTCCTAGCCCCATTATTTACCTGAATAATAAAAAATGGGAAAAGTCATATAAGCTCTTTATTGGTTACAGAATTTCTTAATGGCAACATGAGGTCTCCTACTCAATCTCCTTTTTATCACCTTCTTTCATCCCATGGATTGAACAACTTTCTGGAGAAATCATATTAAGCAATAGCCAGAAGCATGTACTTCTAGCCATAGGACTGTCCACCTGCTATGAGGGGTCGCAATATCCCCATCTGTCTATGGGTCCAACAATTCTTGCATAAAAATATTTCCCTAGCACCACTGAACTGTAAGTATAATAATTACAAAGTTTTGTGGGTGCAATAGAAATGAAGATTTCACTAACAAGTAAAATTTGTTTCCTGTACTCTCTCAACTATTATAAAAAAGTGGAAACACAGATTTATGAAGTCTTCTATCTAATAAATCCATTTTTTTTTTTTTGAAATTCTCTTTTTTTCTTCTCTGACCACAAGAGTAACCATGCCTCACTGTCAAATGTTACACAGAAAAAATTTAAAAGAAACAGTCACCCATGATGCCAGTAATGAGAGAGAACTACAGTAGGTATTGTGAAGTATATTCTCCCCGATTTTTATATTCATATATATTGGTGTGTTTACCAAACCAAGATTTGCTAAACTATTTTTTTAAATTTTCTCTATTTTACTTAAGACAATATAAACAATTTAAATGCACATAAATAAAAATTAGCTCATTCACTTTTAACTACATTGCATTTTACTGGAAGTATGCACCATAATTATTTATGCAATCTTCTTCTGATGGAAATTTAGGTTGCAGAATTATTTTCCCTATCATATACTCTAATGTGAACATTTCAGTACACATATTTGAGTGCACTTGCACTATTATTTCCCTTAGGAAAATTCCTAGAAATGCAATTTTTCATGTTGAAGAGTATTTAAAATTATATTTTACATTATATTAACAAATTATGCTCTAGGGGAGATTGGATCAAGATGGCAGGGTAGAAGGACATGCACTCACTCCCTCTTGCAAGAGCATCAGAATCACAACTAACTGCTGAACAATCATTGACAGGAAGACACTGGAACTCACCAAAAAAGATATCCCACATAAAAAGACAAAGGAGAAGCCACAATGAGATGGTAAGAGGGGCGCAAGAACAATAAAATCAAATCCCATAACCAGTAGGTGGGTGACTCACAAACTGGAGAACAATTATACCACAGAAGTCCACCCACTGGACTGAAGGTTCTGAGCCCCATGTCAGGCTTCCCAACCTGAAGGTCCAGAAACAGGATGGGGAGTGCCCAGAGAGAATCATTTGAAGGCTAGTGAGATTTGATTGCAGGACTTTGACAGAACTGGGGGAAACAGAGACTCCACTCCTGGAGGGCACACACAAAGTAGTGTGCGCATCAGGACCCAAGGGAAGGAGCAGTGACCCCAAGAGATTGAACCAGACCTACCTGCTAGTGTTGGAGGGTTTCCTGCAGAGACAGAGGATGGCTGTGGCTCACCGTGGGGACAAGGACACTGGCAGTAGAAGTTCTGGGAAGTACTTCTTGGCATGAGCACTTCCAGAGTCTACCATTATCCCCACCAAAGAGCATGTAGCCTCCAGTGTTGGGTCACCTTAGGCCAAACAACCAACAGGGAGGGAACTCAGCCCCACCCACCAGCAGACAAGTGGATTAAAGTTTTACTGAGCTCTGCCCACCAGAGCAACACCCAGCTCTACCAACCACCAGTACCTCCCATCAGGAAGCTTGCAGAACACTCTTAGATAGCCTCATCCATGAGAGGGTGGACAGCAGAAGCAAGAAGAATTACAATCCTGCAGCCTGTGGAATGAAAACATTCACAGAAAGACAGACAAAATGAAAAGACAGAGGACTATGTACCAGATGAAGGAACAAGATAAAACCCCAGAAAAACAACTAAATGAAGTGGAGATAAGCAACCTTCCAGAAAAGAATTCAGAATAAAGATAGTGAAGATGATCCAGGACCTCGGAGAAAGAATGGAGACAAAGACGGAGATGATGCAAGAAATGTTTAACAAAGACCTAGGAGAATTAAAGAACAAACAACTAGAAGAATTAAGGAACAAACAAACAGAGATGAACAATACAATGACTGAATTGAAAAGTACACTAGAAGGAATCAATAGCAGAATAACTGAGGCAGAAGAACGGACAAGTGACCTGGAAGGCAGAATGATGGAATACACAGCCGCAGAACAGAATAAAGGAAAAAGAATGAAAAGAAGTGAAGACAGCCTAAGAGACTTCTGGGACAACATTAAATGCACCAACATTCACATTATAGGGGTCCCAGAAGGAGAAGAGAGAGAGAAAGGACCCGAGAAAATATCTGAAGAGATTATAGTTGAAAACTTCCCTAACATGGGAAGGAAATAGCTACCCAAGTCCAAGAAGTGCAAAGAGTCCCAGGCAGGATAAATCCAAGGAGAAACACAAGGAGACACATAGTCATCAAATTGATAAAAATTAAAAGCAAAGAAAAGTTATTTAAAGCAACAACAAAAAATGACAAACAACATACAACGGAACTCCCATAAGGTTAACAGCTGATTTCTCAGCCGAAACTCTACAAGCCAGAAGGGAGTGGCAAGGTATATTTAAAGTGATGAAAGGGAAGATCCTACAAGCAAGATTACTCTAACCAGCAAGGATCTCATTCAGTTTCAACGGAGAAGTCAAAAGCTTTACAGAAAAGCAAAAGCTAAGAGAACTCAGCACTACCAAATCAGCTCTGCAACAAATACTAAAGGAATTTCTCTAAGTGGGAAACACAAGAGAAGAAAAGGACCTACAAAAACAAACCCCAAACAATTGAGAACATGATAATAGGAACATACATATCGATAATTACCTTAAATGTGGATAGATTAAATGCTCCAACCAAAATATACAAGTTGGCTGACTGGATACAAAAACAAGACCCATCTATATGCTGCCTACAAGAGACCCACTTCCCAGACCTGGGGACACATACAGACTGAAAGTGAGGGAATGGAAAAAGATATTCCATGCAAATGGAAATCAAAATAAAGCTGGAGTAGCAATACTCATATCAGATAAAACAAACTTTAAAATAAAGAATGTTACAAGAGACAGGTAAGAACACTACATAATGATCAAGGGATCAATTCAACAAGAAGATATAACAATTATAAATATATATGTACCCAACATAGGAGCACTTCAATACATAAGGCAAATGCTAACAGCTATAAAAGAGGAAATCGACAGTAACACAAAAATAGTGGGGGACTTTAACACCTCACTTACACCAATGGACAGATCATCTAGACAGAAAATTAATAAGGAAACACAAGCTTTAAGTGACAAAATAGACCAGATAGATTTAATTGATATTTATAGGACATTCCATCCAAAAGCAGCAGATTACACTTTCTTCTCAAGGCACACAGAATATTCTCCAAGACAGATCAAATCTTGGGTGACAAAATAAGCCTTGGAAAATTTAA
This sequence comes from Globicephala melas, assembly GCF_963455315.2. Lineage (NCBI taxonomy): Eukaryota > Metazoa > Chordata > Mammalia > Artiodactyla > Delphinidae > Globicephala > Globicephala melas. The sequence goes on from NC_083317.1 coordinate 27,501,910, forward strand.
GAAAACTGAAATCATATCAAGCATCTTTTCCAACCACAACACTATGAGACTAGAAATCAATTACAGGAAAAAACACGTAAAAAACACAAACACATAGAGGCTAAATAATACATTACTAAATAACCAAGAGATCACTGAAGAAATCAAAGAGGAAATCAAAAAATACCTAGAGACAAACAACAATGAAAACACAATGATCCAAAACCTATGGGATGCAACAAAAGCAGTTCAAAGAGGGAAATATACAGCAATACAATCCTACCTCAAAAAACAAGAAAACTCTCAAATAAACAATCTAACCTTACACCTAAAGTAACTAGAAAAAGAAGAACAAACAAAACACAAAGTTAGTAGAAAGAAAGAAATCATAAAGATCAGAGCAGAAATAAATGAAATAGAAACAAAGAAAACAGTAGCAAAGATCAATAAAACTAAATGTTGCTCTTTGAAAAGATAAACAAAATTGATAAACCTTTAGCCAGACTCATCAAGAAAAAGAGGGAGAGGACTCAAATCAATAAAATTAGAAATAAAAAAGGGGACGTTACAACAGACACTGCAGAAATACAAAGCACCTTAAGAGACTACTACAAGCAACTCTATGCCAATAAAATGGACAACCTGGAAGAAACAGACAAGTCCTTAGAAAGGTATAGCCTTCCAAGACTGAAGCAGGAATAAACAGAAAATATGAACAGATCAATCACAAGTAATGAAATTGAAACTATAAATAAAAATCTTCCAACAAACAAAAGTCCAAGACCAGATGGCTTCATAGGTGAATTCTATCAAACATTTAGAGAAGAACTAACACCCATCCTTCTCAAACTCTTCCAAAAAATTGCACGGGAAGGAGCACTCCCAAACTCATTCTATGAGGCCACCATCACCCTGATACCAAAACCAGACAAAGATACTACAAAAAAGAAAATTACAGACCAATATCACTGATGAATATAGATGCAAAAATCCTCAACAAAATACTAGCAAACAGAATCCAACAGCACATTAAAAGGATCATCACCACGATCAAGTGGAATTTATTTATCCCAGGTATGCAAGGATTCTTCAATATATGCAAATCAATCAATGTGATATACCATATTAATAAACTGAGGAATAAAAACCATATGATCATCTCAACGGATGCAGAGAAAGCTTTTGACAAAATTCAACACCCATTTATGATAAAAAAAACTCTCCAGAAACTGGGCATAGAGGGAACCTACCTCAACATAATGAAGGCCATAGGTGACAAATCCAAAGCAAACATCATTCTCAATGGTGAAAAACTGAAAGCATGTCCTCTAAGATCAGGAACAAGACAAGGATGTCCACTCTCACCACTCTTATTACTCATAAGTTTTGGAAGTCCTAGCCACAGCAATCAGAGAAGAAAAAGAAAGAAAAGGAATACAAATTGGAAAAGAAGAAATAAAACTGTCATAGTTTGCAGATGACATGATACTATACATAGATAATCCGAAAGATGCCACCAGAAAACTACTAGAGCTAATCAATGAATTTGGTAAAGTTGCAGGATACAAAATGAATGCACAGAAATCTCCTGTATTCCTATAAACTAACAATGAAAGACCAGAAAGATAAATTAAGGAAACAATCCTATTCACCATTACAACAAAAAGAATAAAATACCTAGGAATAAACCTACCTAAGGAGGTGAAAGACCTGTACTCAGAAAACTATAAGATACTGATGAAAGAAATCAAAGATGACAAAAACAGATGGAGAGATATACCCTATTCTTGTATTGAAGAATCAATATTGTGAAAATGACTGTACTACCCAAAGCAATCTACAGATTCAATGCAATCCCTATCAAATTACCAGTGGCATTTTTTACACAACTAGAATAAAAAATCTTAAAATTTGTATGGAGAGACAAAAGACCCCAAATAGCCACAACAATCTTGAGGGAAAAAAATGGAGCTGGAGGAATCAGACACCCTGATTTCAGACTATACTACAACGCTACAGTAATCAAGACAATATGGTACTGGCACAAAAACAGAAATATAGATCAGTGGAACAGGATAGAAAGCCAAGAGTTAAACTCATGTACCTATGGTCAACTAATCTATGACAAAGAAGGCAAGGATATACAGTGGAGAAAAGACAGTCTCTTCATAAGTGGTGCTGGGAAAACTGGACAGCTACATGGAAAAGAATGAAATTGGAACACTCCCTAACACCATACACAAAAATAATCTCAAAATGGATTAAAGACCTAAATGTAAGACCAGACACTATAAAACTCTTAGAGGAAAACATAGGAAGAATACTCTTTGACATAAATCACAGCAAGATCTTTTTTGACCCACCTCCTAGAGTAATGGAAATAAAAACAAAAATAAACAAATGGGACCTAATGAAACTTAAAAGCTTGTGCACAGCAAAGGAAACTATAAACAGGATAAAAAGACAACCCTCAGAATGGGAGAAAATATTTGCAAACAAATCAACAGACAAAGGATTAATCTCCAAAATATATAAACAGCTCATGCAGCTCAATATCAAAAAAACAAACAACCCAATCAGAAAATGGTCAGAAGACCTAAATAGACATTTCTCCAAAGCAGACATACAGATGGCCAAGAAGCACATGAAAAGCTGCTCAACATCACTAACTATTAGGGAAATGTAAATCAAAACTACAATGAGATATCACCTCACACCAGTTAGAATGGGCATCATCAGAAAATCTACAAACAACAAATGCTGGAGAGGGTGTGGAGAAAAGGGAACCCTCCTGCACTGTTGGTGGGAATGTAAATTGGTACAGCCGCTATAGAGAACAGTATGGGGGTTCCTTAAAAGACTAAAAATAGAATTACCATATGACCCAGCAATCCCACTACTGGGCATATACCCAGAGAAAACCATAATGCAAATAGACACATGCACTCCAATGTTCATTGCAGCACTACTTACAATGGCCAGGTCATGGAAGCAACCTAAATGCCCATCGCCAGACGAATTGATAAAGAAGAAGTGGTACATATATACAATGGAATATTATTCAGCCATAAAAAGGAAGGAAACTGGGTCATTTGTAGAGACGTGGATGGACCTAGAGTCTGTCATACGGAGTGAAGTAAGTCAGAAAGAGAAAAACAAATATTGTGTACTAACGCATATATGTGGAATCTAGAAAAATGGTACAGATGAACTGGTGTGCAATGCAGAAATAGAGACACAGATGTAAAGAACAAACATATGGACACCAAGGGGGGAAGGAGGTGGTGGTGGTGGGATGAATTTGGAGATTGGGATTGACATATATACACTTATATAAAATAGATAACTAATAAGAACCTGCTGAATAAAAAATAAGATAAATAAATAAATTACCCTCTAGAAAAGTTGTAACAATTTATTCTCTCTCCCTAAGCGTGCAATATAACCACGTTTAAATAAATTATGGTATTTCCACAGACTAAAATACTATTTTGCAAAAATTAATGACATGGAAAACTAGGCATAGGACTGTATCAAGTAAAACAAGGTATAAGATAAAGCATACTATTGATATGATACATTACTATATAAATTATATATGTGGAGAGGAATATATACACATATGTACACACATATATATGGCAGAAATTGTCAAAACTGAGGGAAAGGACTAGATTAAATTTCTAAAACTTCTTTAATGCTCTTCTATATTTGTCAAATTTCCCAGAATTTCTGCATATTTTACTTGCAATCTGATAAACAATATGCTCAGAAAATACTGTAAGTCTCAAAGCCAAAGAAACAAGTCTTCAGGTCATCTAATGTTAGATGTACACTTACAAAACAGCAAACTCCTAGTGTGCTCCAATCTGGAATGTTTAAACGTAGTGGCCTGAAATACATTTGCCCAACAAAGAACTTGCTTTAACTCATGAAAATCTTCATGCCTCATAGCAAGCAGGATAAAACCTTTCTTTTCTCCACTGATAAAACAAATAAGAGCAAACTGTGAGATCCCTGAAAACAGAGAGAAAACTATCTCTTCGAACAAGCTCTAAGTCCTTGGCTGCAGGCATTTTGGAAAGCATTTTGGATGGGAACAAACCATTAATAAAGATTCAGTACTTACACTGACCTTTGAGCAATTCCAGATGTAGACATGGAGAATTTTCCACAAATAATAAAGAAGGGTCGGCTACAAGAAGTGACAGTCCGGAACAGGCTTGTAGGAGGCTAGAATTACACGGGACCCAGAAAATAGACTCAGCAGAAATGAAACAACGCAAAAGGAATCCATATTCTTGACCAAACATAACCAGAGATTTATTCTCTCATAAGAATTTTTACCAGTTCCTTAGTGTGGAGGAAATATAGGCTATATTATATTTTCTGGATATGATTATAGTTTCATCAGTCTTTATGATGCACTTACTCTCCATGTTATTACTCTATGCTAACTTTTTATACAGAGTAACTCATTTAGTGCTCACTAACCCAACTTGGTAGACTGTTATTCATATTTTACAATTAGAAAAATGAGGCCCAGAAATTTAGATAACTTGGCCAAGATCATACTTCTTGAACAGGGGTCAGCAAACTTTTTGTTAAAGGGTCAGAGAGTTAACATTATGCTTGCCAGTCACAAGGTCTCGGTCACAACTACTCAACTCTGCTGTGTAGTACAAAAGCACGCACAGACAATATTTCAAGGAGTCAATGTGGCTATGTTATACAAATGGGTGGTGGGTCCGCTGGCTGTGGTTTGCCAACCTCTGATATAGAACGTAGTAAAGCAAGATTCAAACTCAACTCTATGCCTTTAATAACTAAACTGCCATACAATAAGAGAAAATGAAATAAATGTGGTTCTCCTCCCATAACATGGGTTCACTAATTTTCAAATATTCTTTGCCTCTCTATACAGTTTTGTTCTAAAGAATCTAACCAGTTAATAGGAATTGTCACTTATTGGGATTTGGTGAGCAGAAAGATTTGGATGCCCAGAGAGCATAAACAAGGTAGGTAGCTCACCTAACAGAATGTGGATTTAACAACATTATGTTAGGATAGATGTGCAGATCTGAAATTTGGGCAGTACTCAGCCTGCTAAAATGGAAAAGAAGAAAGAAGAAGATGACTCTGGGTTCTTTTAAAATATAGCAATACTTAGTTTAACAAGTCTCTATATTTTTTTCTTAATTTCAAAATTATTATCCGTGAATTTGTCTCATAAGTACAATAATATTGGGCAATATAGCTATATCCATTTTAAGTTGTTTAAAATTCGAAGTCATGAGGAAAGATATTTTAATCACATCTAGTTTTTCTTGTGTTTATAAATTATAAAGTAGCAATGAAAATTAATCAACAGATTGAGTCAGTTGTTTGATTTTTTAGTAGTAGATCTTCACCAGAATTTGAGAGCCACATCCATGACAGAATGAGTCAAGATGACATAACATTCCTTAAATAATGGAGATGTAACAAGCTCTCTGGGCAGGAGAATGGTCAGAAAATTTATACTTCAGTCTTAATGTTACTATGGACCAGTCATACGACCTTCAGCCAATTCTGCATCTTCTTTAGAAAAATGGTAATTATATCATCTGTTACCATACCAGGGTCATTGTGAAAGTTATATGAAAAAAATTCATAAAGTTATCTTATAAATTTAAAATGCTATATTCATTAAGGTAGACATCTAAGGTTTATAATACAATCTGTTTTTACAAAGGAAAATACTTTTATGTTTTTCCTTCTTTCACAGATCTATAATCCCTTTCACCAGAAACAGAAGAGACCCAGAGTTCAGAATTTTTGCCAGCCCCTCACTGTGAAAAAACAAAGTAAAGCCGTAATTCTACTACTGTTTTATTTTTTAGGACCTTTAAAATTTTCCTTACCATTAGTAATCACCAACATTTCTAAATATTCAGTCTATTAGATTCCTACACATTTTCTTTAGAAATCTCAGTGACTAAAAACTAAACAATAATAGTACTTATTGAACCAAGTTATTTGTAAAAGGTAGCTTGCACAAATAAATCTACTAACATTTTGGTTAAATTTCTAAGAAATATCATAAGGACACTGTAATATTAGATTGTGTTATTTTTCACAAATATTTGCAGCCCATCTCTCCGGAAGGTTTATACCCTCCTACTCCACTACTATCAGCCTCGGTTGTATGACTCTTGTAACATGAGCAGAAGTGACCCATGTCACCTGCATGCTGAAATTTTAAAAGCCACTATGTCGTTTGCCAGGTTCTGTTTTCTCCTACGCTATAAGACCAGAATATTCCAGATAAGGGCTGCTCCAACATTTGGGGTCCAAATGAAGACAACATAAAACAGCACTAAGACCAACCCGTGACACCATGTAGAGTGAGTGAAAAGTAAAATTTTGTTCCTGTTGGTCACTGATACTTTAAGTCATTTGCTACCACAGGATTACCTAGGCTATCCTAAGTGACTAATTACAAGAATGCAAAAGTCCAGTTATACTCTGTATGTTGACAATTAGAATAATTAACAGAAACATGGCAGCAACATAAAATCTCATTTATTAAGAAAGAAACAAGCATTCCAGTGCTTCCTATATGTGAACACAGTTAGAACAGGATATAAAAACCAAGTTTTGTCTCACTAAACCACAAAGATGGTGTAAGGGATTCAGACTGCAATAATTTTTCAAGTTATTTATAGGATAGAAAGACATAAAACCAGAAAATCACATCCAGAAACAATACTGGCCATCATTTAGGGATTATCTATAATCCTAGAAATTAGGGCTCTCACCATCTTATTTTACAATCACTTTTTTCTTTTTCTATTTTTTAACCAAGAAAGTTCAAAATTATTTTCAAGGAAAAAAGAAATGACTCTCAAAATGCACTAGCAAAATTCAACAGATTTCCTAAATCCAAAGACTAATAATAAATATGACATTTCCTCACCTAGAAGCTGACAATATTACACAGGTCATTTCAGGATTTCTGTTTTTAATTAAAACTTAAATTGTGTCATTAGTATTTTTAAGCATAAAATCTCTAATATGCGGCTCAATACATAAAACATAAGATTTCAGGGATAACATTAGATATGCTTTGCACTTTCAAGAAATTATCAACACAGTATCAGGGATACCCTGCCCTCTACTGTCAGTATTATAATTTTGCATGTTTAACTAAATTAGTTAAATCACTTCATTTAAAATCCAAGCTTTCTCCCTCCATCAGTTTTTTTTTTGGTATTTAAACATTCTGTTTCTATTCTACTAGCTGTTTTCTTAGAAAATTTAACATGTATGTTTCACTGAAATATTAAAGTTCATCCACCCTTTTATACTGCTCCTAAATAAAGGAACTCAGAATGCTCTAACGCTAACCAGTCATTTCCCAACTTATAGTCTCTTATTGTTCTGTACTAATTTCTCTCGATTTTTACCCTTATCAATTAGAAAATCTTGTAATTATTTCACATGGTAAGTTTACTTAGAGTTACACAGATATTTTCTATTTTATTTGCTCACCATTCCTCCCTGCATCTCAGACCTTCCTTTGAAATTAGTTCATCTTTAAAGCAGGTCTGCTGGTATGAAATGCTCTCCATTTTTGTCTGCAGAAATCATTGGTTTGTCCTTCTCCTTTAAAGCTTCAGTGGTATACAGTTCCAGGTTAACAATTATTTTCCGTCACTATTTGAAGATAATATTCTCCTGTCTTCTACCTTCTGCTGTTGTTGTTGATACCACTCATCTCCATACTTCATTGGCCTCTGGCTCCAATTAGTTTTCCAATAAATTGTCCCAATATTCATAAACTCACAGTCTACTCAAGCTCTCATCAACGCCAATTTGTGGAGTTTTCCGCAGTTTGTTGAGAAATCTCACTTTGTCATTGGCTTTCTACTTCACCTGTATTGTAGCTTCCTCAATTCCCTTTGGTTTCCCTGTGTATTTGTCATTTCTTATGGTTTTCAGAATTTTCTTACCATGTGATCTCTAAAAGTTAGTTTAAAATATATGCAGATTTAGTATATATGGTTTACATCATCTTCATTTATGTCAATGAAGAGAAAACATATTAATGCATTACCGTTTAGTATTTCATGTCACCTTGGTATTCTGGATATGTATTGATGGTGGTCTTGTACAGTGATAGTCAAAACTTTTTAAATCACATACTTTTGTCAAAAAAATGAAGTGCTCTGCAATGTATTATAGTTATAGTTAATATTAACATTAAATAGTGAAATATATTTTTATTTTTAAACAAATTTAAACAGAACATATGGAAAAGATTTTACATACATTTTGGAATGTATGGCCCACCTGGTATCATAAAGGGTCTAAGAAGCTCTAACATTGGCAGGCTTTCTGTAGTAGAGCTAGCTCTATTCTTTGGACACTGTAGATATTTTCAGAGCCTTTTAGATAATTCAAGAAATAAGTCTGGAAAAATACAACAAAGTATCATTGTTTTCAATTACTAAATATGGTACTACTCAAATAATATTATGTCCCAACAAATATACAAATGAAATAGGTGAAATTTTACCACTACTCAGAGTATCCCTCATTAATTCAACAAAATCTGTTTTCTACCTGTAAAGTGCTTGGTGCTATATTAGGTGCAAATGATAGAGCAGTGAAAAGATGGACCTGGTCTGAGGTCATAGACTGTAAAGCCTCTTACTGGAGACTAACAATTAAAAAGCCAGTACAGTAAAGTGGGATGAATGCTATGCTTGTAGAAAAGTAGGGCACACTAAATGAGTACTTAACTTCAGAAACATTTTGAAAAGACTCAGGCTCTTGTGATTTGGCTTGAGATTATACCATAGACAGAACCTTGAAAAACATGTTTTATTTCTTTGCCCTAACAATCACATTGTAACTCCTTTGCTCTTCCTGCATTATTTGAAATCCTAGGTGGCCACTAACAACAGTTCATAAAAAATTAAAACTTATTAAAAACGTTAGTGATGATTTACAAAAAAAGTTTCGTAAAGATAGTTCCAAGTCAGTACAATTTTGAAAAGGCACCTCCTGTGATGGATGAGTTTACTCAAAGTGCAGGTTATTGGAGATTTGGTGAATCATACAAATATATCTGGGTTCTCTGACATCAAAACAGAGTAAAAAGACAGCAACTAAAATTATGTAGGAGATGATATATGAACCAAACATACTTTTAAAAGTGTACTGTACCAGTTTAAAATTTAATTTGGTGTAACATGATCCTGTACAAATTAAAGGAGCATCACATGATACTATGTTATCATGATTAGAGACATGAAAATAGAGGTTCTATTTTAAGTACAACAGAATAAGCATCATCTCGCAATGAAGTGAAATGACCTATTTTCTTTTTCTTTGTGTTCTCTTACTATCTTATTCTCCCTTAAGATAGCAAGGGATAGTACATATACATACTCTTAGAGGTTATGTAGTGACAGTCCGGGTGTTCATCAAGTCAGAATAAAACTACAGCTCACCTGCCTGGCACATAAGATTTACCCAATTGTATATAATTGAAACATTTAGACAGATTATGTAGAATAACACATTTGTATGAAATTTTGTGAATGGATATATGACTAAATGGTTGACTTGTGTTTGTAGCATTATCTTGGGGGTACTTGATCAAAGTCTATTTTGGTATATTTCAAGACATCTGAAACAACCGTTACTAGAAGGAGCCCTCAGCCAGACACAGAAGGCCCGGTTTTGATGATCCCTCTTCTACTGAGTCCATGGCTGTGGGCAAGGTCCTGAACCTCTGGGTTTTTAATCACAGTGTCCAAATCCCTAAAATGGGATCTCTGAGGCTCTTCATACTCTCACATTCTGTGTTTCTGTGTGGTTCCTGCTGATGTTTACTGGGTCTCAAGAGCACACAAAGTCCACCTTCCCAACAAAAGTTTTTGAGTACCCCCATGTAATAATGGACCATGTTCATTCCTTGCCAGAACATGTCAAGGAATGTATAAGGTTGGTAGCAATTGGGAAGTGTGGACCAGGGCCAATGAGGGATGCACATATTAAAATATCAACACTCAGATTGTCTTGTGTTATTTAGTTCTCTAATTTTATTTATGCAAAATAAACATGATTTATCCCAGACTGTAAATTTTACATTGTAGGAATTATATCATACTCTTAATTCTGCTACTCAGACAGTAAGTTGTCAGTTACTTCTTGATTAATATCTAAGCCAACTTTAAAAATAACCAAGTAATTATTTGGGACATAGAGTTTTTACCTACTTTATATCAGACAAAACTCTGAAATGAATTTCTTAAATATAAAAAAAAGGAGTTAAATAATACTTCTCACTTTTATTCCCATAGCAATTACTGGAAAAGAAATGTAAAGAAAAGGAAAGAGTGAAACATTTAATTCCAAAATAAGTGTGGGCAACAATCTTGCTTTATTAATACAAAACCACACCCATCATTTTCACGTTAAACATTTAGTTTTAGTAAGTTGGTACATGAATTATTGGCAAGGAAATTCTTCATGAGGAAAAAATGGCTTTTAATATAAACCTTGTGTGTAAGAATATATGAATAATGAGTTGGAAGCCACCTCGCAGAGGAGAAAGTTGCCTGGGCTTTTAGGTATGAATATAAAAAAAATCTCTCCTCATTTCACCTCTTTTCTGAGGGCCAGATTGTTCTGTGAACTGAACCCATTCCAACCTGAATATACTTAATATAAATGAACATTATAGCAAAAGTTAATAAGGCCAAATTCTGCTACCACAAAAATTTTAAAACAAATAATCACCATAAGGAAAATAGTCATAAACCCTGGCTTATGGCCCATACTTGGTTGAGTTTTTAAAATACGCTATTCAAAATCATTCCACATAATTTTATCAAGTCCTTAACACTCATTACTCCAGTGCCTTTTAACTTTTTACTGTGACTTCCAATAAAAAATATATTTTATATCATGGACAAGTATATATCTTTCTCTCTATATATGTATATATATGTATTCTCTATATATATGTACATATATATCTTTATATATATGTATGTACACATGTTACATATAGCTTTATATATATATACATAAACTTCATATATTTTTATATATTTATATGAAATTATAAAATGGAAAAAAGTTTCATAAAATAATACCTACCCTTCTACATGCTATACTGTCTGGTATTTTATATTCTTTTCTATTTCCTTTTTAAAAATGCTGTTTGAGGCCTAGTTAATTGATTATACAACTCAGTACTATATCATAAACCATTGCATAATAGAAAAAAATAGAGACAAAATATTCCCTTCAAGAAAATGGAGAAAGAACAAAAGAAGGACAAAAAGGAAATGGGGTAGAGATAGGAGAAAGAAAAGAATGGATGAACATTAAAGAGAAAAGGAGTCATAGCACTTTGGAAATGATATGGCCAAAGAGAAGAAAAGATCATTAACTAGAAAAAAGGAAAAATTATGGAAAATTGTTAGGGTTGATCTTTAGGGTTTGAAAACTTCAAGCAATCATAAATATTTTCCTCCCAGATAAATGAAAACTAACAATGTCACAGATTAACCATGACATTCATTAGATAGATGAACTATGTCCAAACTACAGACTAGATGAAAACCAAGGTGTCCTTGCAAATTTTTAAGCTGTGGCATGTTAAATTTTGTGCAACATGGAGAATATTTTATGATTCACAAATCTTGAAATAAGAATAACTATTCATTTCATTCAATAACTCTGTCAGAGGCTTTCTTTATAAATTTCCACATCCTCGACTGATGCTTAGTTCATAAGATTAGCCAACAACTGTGCAAAGAGCATAGACTTCAGAGTTGGAAGACCAAGTTTTGTGTTTGAGTCTAGGTTTTACCACTCTGTAAAAAGGGTAAATGACAAAATATGTAGAAACACTTTGTATATCAGATCCCCCAAAGCAATGTAGGTAATCCTCAACAAATTATAGTACCATTATATTTTCATAATTGCTTAGAGTTAGAAGAAACTTTTTCATAGGAGAGCTCATTTGTAATATGAATCTGTTTCTCCTTTTTTTCCAACCATTCTAAGATCTTTCCATTTAATTTTCCTGCTGCAAAATAACCCAGAAGATTTCATTTTTTACTTGCCTGGCACTTTTTTAGAAATCACCTCTTTTGATTTGCAAGGATTCAGCAAATATCATCTTAAAATCTACCATAATAAAAACAAATGTTTATTATTAGATTGTCTTTGAAATTAAATAAATCAGGACGACATGCTATGTTATAGATATTTCAGATAAGTGGTCTTGCTTTTACTTCTGTTAGCCTGAGGCTTAGTTTAAAAATTCCATGCCCTAGTGCATTTTATTATCTTCATTATTAATTATTTTCTAGTTCCTTTACTTCTGTAGTTCTCAAGGCTAGTTTTAGATTTGAATCCCCTAGGGACCTTTCCAAACTATGCAATAAATCAGAAAGCCTCGTTTCTCTGTCCTGAGTTGGGGCTTAGGCATTGATTGTTTTTATGTCCCTAAGTGATTCTACTGGGCAGAAAAGATTGAGAACCACTGCTTTAGTTTTTCCCACTAATCAAAAAGCAGCTAAGAGACTCAAAATTCAGTCAAGAGATTCTAAATTGATTCAGTCAAGAGACGTAAAAATTACATCCTTAACTTCCAGTGAAAGTAAGTTACGACCATATCAAAAATATTTTAAGAGTAATTATCCTCATTCCTGCATCAGTAAATTTTCCTTTTGAATATTCAGGACAGCATAGAGACCATTATTTATCCTTTCTTAAAATACTTAAAAATAAAAATCTCTCCTAATTCCACAACCCTTTCTCACAACCACTTAATTTTTCTGTTTTTCTTGATAGCAAAACTCCTCAAAAAAGGATTTATACTGGCTATTTCCAACTTCTCTTTCTCTCTGGAACTTACTCCATTTGGACTTTCTCCACTACTACCACTTGGTTTAAACTGTTTCAAAGTCACTGATAATTTGTATGATGCTAGATCAAATGGTCATTCCTCAGGCTTCATTCTACCTGATCCTTTAGCAGGTTCTGGCTGCAGTTGGCAATAGTTTGATCACTTCTCCCTTCATTACACTCTTAGTTCACTCACTTTTCTAGGGTAAAGTTTTCCCAGTGGTTATTCCTTTTCACTTCCCTTTACTGGCTTCTCCTTTCCAACCATGCCCAACCGATAGTGTGTTCAGTGCTCAACCAGTGGACCTCTTCTCTTTTCTGTGCTCATTCCCTTTCTGGTCCTCAATCAGCCTTGGAGCTTTAAATATCATCTATATATTGAGAAGCAACAAATTTAAATCTCCAGCCCTTCTCTCCTCCTCAGTGTCCTTATACTCAACTGACTACTTGACATCTCAGTTAATACCTATTAGCCATTTCAAACTTAATGTGTATGAAAAAAGATTCATTATTATCCCAGACTTGCTCTGTATAGTCTTCACCATCTCATCTTCACCATCATTCTAGCTTTCAGGCCAAAAACCTGGGAATCATCTAGGATTACTCATTCTTTTATACCCCACATTCATTCTTTTATACCCCACATTCATTCTTTTAGCAAGCCCTGTTGATGCTCCCTTTACAAATGTACCCAGAATTCAACCACAACGCACCACCTCTACTGCTTCCTCCCTGATCCAGCTTACATCATCTCTCACCAGGGTCACGAAAGCAACTTTTAAATGACCCGTTTCTTCTCTTATTGTCCACAATAACATAGAAGCCAGAGGAAGGTTTTTTTTTTTTTTTTTTTTTTTTGCGGTACACGGGCCTCTCACCGCTGTGGCCTCTCCTGCCGCGGAGCAACAGGCTCCGGACGCGCAGGCCCAGCGGCCATGGCTCACGGGCCCAGCTGCTCCGCGGCACGTGGGATCTTCCCGGACCGGGGCATGAACCCGTGTCCCCTGCATCGGCAGGCGGACTCTCAACCACTGCGCCACCAGGGAAGCCCCAGAGGAAGCATTTTTAAAATACATGTCATACTTTGTCTTCCCATCACTCAAAACAATTTCATATTTCATTTTACTAAAAGTAGAATTGACAGGATTTACAATTGTTTACAAGATCCTATGTGATTTAACTCCTTATGTCCTGTCTAAATTCATTTCCTGTGCTTTCCCATCACATGTGATGCTCCAGCCACACCGGCCTCCATGCTGTTCTTGAAAGCTAAAGATATAATCTCACATCATGGTCTTTGTATTGCACTCTTCTGTTGCTAGGAATGCTTTTGCAACTGTCCCTCTAATACACCCAGATCTCTTCTCTCTCAATTCCTCCAGGTCTTGCTCAATGGTCTTACTTGGCCAGATTATTTAAAATGATAATACCTCTCTCAGTCTCTATACTCCTTTTCTGTGCAGCTGGTCCATAACAGTTATTTACTTATCTCCATCTGATGTACCGTAGGTTTAATTGTGTGACTCTCACTCCCATTAAAATGTAAATGCCATGAGGACACAAATTTTGGGTTTTGTTATTTTTTTTGGCTTTTCTTAAGGTTCTAATTATTTTTTTCAGCTTCATTGAGGTATAACTGACAAATTGTAAGATATTTAAAGTGTATACATGGTGATTATATATATATATGTATACATTTTGAAAGGATTCCCTGCATCAAGTTAACAAATCCTTTACCTCACTATTTAGCTTTTATTGGTGAAAACATTTAAATTAGAGATGAAATTAGAATCTCTTAGCAAATTTCAATTGTACAATACAGTGTTATCAACTTGCCAGCTACAAACTGGCACTTGCCATCTACCTCTACAAGGATTAAATCAGGAGCTGCTGCAGCTGCTGACCTTCAACACCCCCTGAAAGGAGATCAGGGTGGAGATCAGGAATGAGGCACTCTGTGTTCTGGGAAAAACTGGCAAAAACAGGTCTTCAGATAGTTAGATATTTTCAAGAGAAGATTTTATGAGACCAATTCTTGTATCTCCTTGTATCTAGAAAAGCACTAAAATCCTTCATGGTGACATCTGCTCCTCGTAACTAGCAGTAACCTTCACAAGACTATCAGCAACTTTCTGCAAAAAATATGTGCTTGATTGCATGTACTCCCCCTTCACCAAAATCACATATATACTGACCTTCCCCCCTACCTCTTTAGAGCAGTTTCTCAGAGCTATCTGAAATGCTGCCTTCCAGGCTATAGTCCTCATTTTGCCCCAAATAAAGCTTAACTCACAACTCTCATGTTGTGCATTTTTTTTTCAGTCAACAAACTATAGTCACCATGTTATACATTAGAACCTCTGAACTTACTCATCCTCCCATAACTGAAAGTTTGTACCCTTTTACGCACCTCCCCCTATTTCCCTCACCCCAGCCCCTGGCAACCACTTTTCTACTCTGTGTCTATGAGTTCTACTTTTTTTAAGATTCCACATATAAGATTTGTCTATCTTATCTTTTCAAAATTCCATCTTATAGTTTCATTGATCTTTTCTATTGTCTTCTTAGTCTCTATTGTTTCCATTTTGATCTTTGTTATTTCCTTCTGTCTACTAATTTTAGGCTTAGTTTATTCTTTTTCTAGTTCCTTGAGGTGTAAATTTAGGTTGTTTATTTAAGATCTTTCTTTTTCCTTTATGAAGGCATTTATCATTATAAATTTCCCTCTTAAAACTGTTTTTGCTGCATCCCATAAGTTTGGGTGTGATTGGTGTTTCCATTTTCATTTGTCTCAAGACATTTTTTGACTTCTCTTTTGATTTCTTCTTTAACCTATTGGTTGCTCAGGAGCATGTTGCTTAACCTCCATATATTTGTGAATTTTCCAGTTTTCTTCTTGTAATTGATTTATAGTTTCATACCATTGTGGTCAAAAAACATACTTGATACGATTTAAATCTTCATAAATTTATTGAGACCTATTTCGTGTCTAACATATGATCTTTCCTGGAGGATGTTCCATGTGCCTTTGAGAAGAATGTGTATTCTGCTATTGGATGAAATGTTCTATAAATGTCTGGTAAGTCCATGTGGTCTAACGTGTAGTTTAAGTCCAATGTTTCCTTATTGATTTTTGTCTAGATGATCTCTATCCATTGTTAAAAGTGGGAGTTTGAAATCCCCTACTATTGTATCACTGTCTATTTCTCCCTTCAAGTCTGTTAATATTTGCTTTATATATTTAGGTACTCCTATGTTGGGTGCATAAATATTTACTGTTATTTCCTCTTATGAATTGACCACTCTATCATATATAATAACCTTCTTTGTCTCTTGTTACAGTCTTCGGCTTAAAGCCTGTTTTGTATGACACAAGTATAGCTAACCCTTCTTTCTTTTGGTTTTTCATGGGATATCTTTTCTCATCCCTTCACTTTCAGTCTGTGTGTATCCTTAAAGCTGAAATGTTTCTCATGGGCACCCTGTCAGGGGTGAGGTTTATGGTGAGAGTGTGTCTCAGCCTCTCCTACCCATTTTGATATAGGCATTTCCAATTCACTTGATATGTAGGAGTCACTTAGCTAGTTTCTGGATGTCTTTCTCAGGTGGTTGCTCTAGGTGTAGCTGTATATTTTGTGTGTCCCTGGGAGGAGGGGAGTTTAGGAGCCTCTAGATCACCTTAGTCCAATAAACTTGCTTTGGTTTTTGTTTTCTTGACAGTGTTAATACCAATGCCTAGAAATATGCTGGGCACATAGTTGGTATTCAACACTTATTTGTTGAATAAATCAATGAAAAGCTTCAACTTTGTACTGGATACTTCAATATTTTGTTTTAAAATTTATACCTAATTTGTAGGTTAGGTAATCTATAAATCCCCTTCCAGTTCTAAAGTTTCATGACTCTAACACAAACATGTGCTCAGCCTGCTTGATGACTCCTTTCCTGATTCACTCAAACCAAGTTAGTTCATTGCCCCCTCTGCTCTTATAGCACTCTATTCTTGCTTATAATATTAGCATTTATCATAATATTTTCCCCAAAATTAGACCAAGAATTACTCAAGAGCAAGGTATGTTTTTATCTGTTTCTTCATGCGCTTGCTGTAACATACCATGGTATCTGACACTCTTAGTGTTTGGCTTTCAATATGTAAATATTTACTGATTGAGTGAGTGTGACCTGTATAAAATAATGCTTTGGGAGAGAGAGGGAAAGAGAATGCTTATCTTTTTAAACATCTAGCTGAAGGGAAAAAACTGGAGGGGAATATTTCTCTAGTGGGTCACTGAGGAGCTTTTTCAGATTTTCTGTATCCCCCAGTCTTGAAACCCAAGCACTCAAGCAGCAATTTTTTTTCTTTCCTATGATGTTTTCTTCTGGGGGCATTCAAAAGTCATCATATCCTCTCCTGGACGGTAAGTTTCATTTAAAAGGACAGAAGCATATCTAAGTCTGCCTAGATAAGTAAGAAGCAATCTTAAAGCTTTCAGAAATAGATACTGCCTGAAATCCCCATTTCTAAATTTTATTACAATTTTTAAAAAAGAAACAAATGAAGAAATACCTATCACTGAACAGCATTTTAACTGCATACTCTAAATCACGATATTTAAATAAAGAGAATGACATAATATTGTATAAGATAAATTTTAAAGAAATTTTGTTTAATCATGTCTAATCTTAAGGAAATGGTAAGAAACTGTATGTATTTAGTTTAATTGTACATCTACAACATGAATTCATACTTCACTCATTATCGTAGTACAAAATATCATCGTCTGTTACAAGAATGAGGTTTGAATATGTTTAATTGACTTTATCATTTTTCCTTTTCTAGAACTTATTTGTTATGCATACAGAATAAACTAAACTTATTTCCGGGCTTCCCTGGTGGCGCAGTGGTTGAGAGTCCACCTGCCAATGCAGGGGACACGGGTTCGTGCCCCGGTATGGGAAGATCCCACATACCGCGGAGCGGCTGGGCCCGTGAGCCATGGCCGCTGAGCCTGCGCGTCCGGAGCCTGTGCTCCGCAACGGGAGAGGCCACAGCTGTGAGAGGCCCGCGTACCGCAAAAAAAAAAAAAAAAAAAAAAAAACTAAACTTATTTGCAGTATGAATTTTCTACTCTTTGAAAATGAAAGTGCCTCTCACCTTCATTGAAGCAAGACTCAGAGTTCTCTTTGGTTTATATTTGTTTTTAACTTTCCATAACCAAAAGTACTGCCTCACTCTCATTGCTCCAGATATATTCAAACATTAAAAAAGTAATAATAATGATTATAACACTGTTACCAGCAAAGTCCATTAACAATTCCCAGGGAATAAAAATAGAATCTGGGTAATAAAATAAGGTCTAACCTGTTTTTTTCCTTGGTGCTTAGTCTAGTCTCACTTGCTCATAGGGTGCCCGTGCAGAGGCCTCACGCCGGCCCTTCAGACCAGAGTTCCTGGCGTGAAACGGCTGCGGCAACACCTCAGCTTCGGACCATGTGCAGAAGCCGCACACAGAAGCACGGCAATTAAAGATGGCGGCGGCGGCAGCGGCGGCGGACCGTGTGCAGAGGCGCTGCACCTGGCGCTGCGATCGGGAGCCTGAGCAGCGAAGCTGCACTGGCCTCGCGAGAACTCCGCTCCCTCCCCTCCTCACTGAGGGATCCCTATAACGCAGCCCCGCCCACGGCCTGAGAGCGTGTGGTCTAGAACCAGCTCCCACCTCTGTATTCTCTGAGCAGAGAATTAAGCTTTCTTTTGCTTCTTAGCGGAACTCAGTCTCCTATAGGCGTGACTGACATCGGACAGGAGGACCCTTGTTTGGGACCATCTCGGGAACGTCGGTAACGATGCTAAGAATATCTAAATGTGTTCTTAAGTTAAAGGAGAATCTTATTAGAGTTTATTTGTCATTTGCAGTCAGTCAAAAGTAAGTTGAGGTGAAAGTCTTTTTGCAATAGAAATTTCTCTTCACATTCAAAATAGTCATCATTACTTATGACATAGAATTTTATGTTTTTAATCACAACTGGGGAAGGATGAAATCAAATACCTTTAAAAATGTTTTCTCTAAGCTGAACAACACTATGCTTTCATTGGAGGATTTGATTATCTGTATTACTCAAATCAATATTTTCTAAATTTTCCAAAATGATGAATTGCTATCATATAATGGCTTTCCTTTAAATATGTCAATCATTTTACTAGTAAGAGCAGAGGACTCTGAGAATCACCTTGAGTTTCTAACCCAATCCCTGTCAGACACTCAAACATCCCATAATCCTTTATCAAGCAATTTCTACAATTATGTATCAAGTACTGTGCTAGGTACACAGGTTTTAAAGATCAAAGTCCTTGTTTCCTTCATAAAGGACTAACAGACGGAAAGCAAAATTAAAATAAAGTAAATGCTTACTAGAATGTGAAGTATTCTATGCAGGATGATTCAAGTTTTGTAGGGCCCGAAATTTGAGGGAATATTTTTTATTTTATTGAGGTATAGTTGATTTACAATGTTGTGTTGAATTTCTGCTGTACAGCAAAGTGATTGTTATACATATATATATATATATTCTTTTTCATATTCTTTTCCATTGGTTTGTTATAGGATATTATAGTTCCCTTTGCTATACAGTAGGACCTTGTTGTTTATCCATTCTATATATAATAATTTGCATCTGCTAATCCCAAACTCCCAATTCATCCCCCTCCCATATCCCCTCACCCTTGGAAACCATAAGTGTGTTCTCTATATCTGTGAGTCCACTTCTGTTTCATAGATAAGTTCATTTTGTCATATTTTAGATTCCACATATAAGTGATAGCATATGGTATTTGT